>NC_134688.1:173619444-173801944 GCF_050947455.1 Rhinoderma darwinii
TACTAGCGATCTTTCGCAATAAAACCCTAGCATTAACTATCCTCCCATATGTTAAATCAAGAGCTTTGATTGAACAATGCAATTTCTCTACTAAAATTGTTACTTAGAGGCGATATTTTATATATTAAACATATGTAAAGAATAAAACTAAGGTGATGAGGAGTGATGTGCATCTTTAAGGAAGGAAATGTGCTGCATTATTTGCAAATTGCTGTATCCTACTTCAAAGGGAAACATGGAAAATAGCAGGTGTGAACTGAATACAGATTAGTGGTATTTTGCATAACACTTTACTTCCTTATGAAACGTCATTATATCATAATAAATTGTCAATTATACCAGAAGGTATGGATCATATACTTGCCAACTTCTTAAATACATGCAAAACCTACTGAATAAATTCAATACAAAAATACGCCCATTTCACAATATTATCGTGGTATTTTCTTATTATATATAGTATTTATGTAGAGCAATTAGTTCATAGGATATGTGTTACATTCGTTTTTTTTCTCAATAGATCCCGAATCTCTAGTGCTAACAATCTGAGGCTATGTTCGCACCATCTAGTTGTGTACATCCAGCATATACGCCAGGAAATGGTTCCAATGTATATACCAAACATGTCCATAGCCTATAGTTGGCCCAAACTGTGCCAAAAGATTGTCATGTTGACATATATTCGGATATACTTTTTATTTCACTGTATTGAAAGGTGTAATTGACTTTTCTATATAGGGTGAGCAATACGTTCAGAATATACTTAAAGAGGCTCTGTCACCAGATTATAAATGCCCTATCTCCTACATAATCTGATCGGCGCTGGGATGTAGATAACAGCAGTGGTTTTTATTTTGAAAAACGATCATTTTTGAGCAAGTCATGAGCAATTTTAGATTTAGTTTCTTAATGCCCAACTGGGCGTGTTTTTACTTTTGACCAAGTGGGTGTTGTAAAGAGGTGTATGAGGCTGACCAATCAGTGACCAATCAGTGACATACACTTCTCATTGTTCCAGCCCAGCATGATCCACAGCACAGTGAGATTGTGCAGTGAAAGAAGCTGGGCTGGAACAATGAGAAGTGTATGTCACTGATTGGTCACTGATTGGTCAGCCTCATACACTTCTTTACAACACCCACTTGGTCAAAAGTAAAAACACGCCCAGTTGGGCATTAAGAAACTAAATCTAAAATTGCTCATAACTTGCTCAAAAATGATAGTTTTTCAAAATAAAAACCACTGCTGTTATCTACATTCCAGCGCCGATCAGATTATGTAGGAGATAGAACATTTATAATGTGGTGACAGAGCCTCTTTAAGGAGATTTTCCCGGGATTTACGCTGAACAAGCTTCACAAACATGCCTAATGTGTATGTGTGACAGCAGAATTTATTTCCAGGAAAAAAAAGGATCAGGTTAGTTTGATATGTTTAGCAGATCCTGTTTTATTCTTCTATAGGATTAATAATTACTGCAGGAGCTGCTCACCCCTCCTCGCACTATAGAATTAAATTTCAATAGGTAACTAATGTCTATGCCCAGGTTTATGTAATTAATGCAAGCTTCTCTACCTACTGCATCTATAGAGCAAAACTAGCAAGCCTTGAATCAAGGGCCTGGAAGAAATGTTTGTAGTCTGGCTGAACTGATTTGTTTTTTTCCCTTGTGCAAAAATGTTCTGATACCTAAGCTGATCTTAGGGCATATAAACATATGTCCAAAACGTATTAAATATATCTTGTAGGTCTCCCTTTGTCAGTAGACTTCCTGTGAAGGCAATACAGGAGTTACCAGAGTAAGGCCTTATTCACACGACCGTGTAAGGCAGGGACACCTAGCGTCATACATAACTATGATGCTAGGAGCCCGACTCCCTGAACTGTGTTCGGTGTGGGAAATGCGGCCGACATGCAGTCCGCATATCACAGACTGAGCATGGTCGTGTGAATAAAACCTAAAGCCGCACTCACACACAGTATTATCCTATCAATTTAAACCGCATCCAAGAATATTCCAAAAGACGCCAACGTTTAGTAAAATATAACAGTGTTTTTGGTGGCGTTTTTCATTTAGTGTAATTTTGAACAAGCTATTTTTATGGCGTCTTTAGTGGCGTTTTTGGTTACATTTTATTATTTAGTGTAATTTTGTACATGATTTTTTCTGTCGATTTTTAAAGTCTTATCGAGAAGCCTATGGAAAAAAACTCCGGAAAAAACGCTAACCCAGAGCGGTCTGCGCTTTAAGAAAAAAAAAGTAACTGACCATAAAATTGCATCAAAAAATGACACAAATTTAAAATTCAGTAATGCGGGTTTTTTTGTGTTTTTGTGGTCCTTTTTATGGTGCAGCTGGATGTCACATTAAAACCTATAGTAAAATATGAAAAGCATTACCTACACTGCATTTTTGTTTGTGGAGCTTTTGTGGCAATTTTGTGGCATTTTTTTTTCAAACGCAGCACGTTCTGGGTGTGGCGTTTGTTCTGGTGTCTTTTGCCATAAGTTTCCCTATAGGACACCAGAAAAAAAAGCATGTACAAAATAACACTGAATGAAAAGCTCTACTAAAAACACCATAAAACGCATGTTACGTTTTAATAACGCTGGCGTTTCTAAAAGAGTTTTTTTTTATGCAGTTTAAAATGCCAGAAATATATATGTGTGAAGGAAGTCTAAAGGGGTTTTCCCACTAGTATACAATTCACCAACATTCACTCAAATATGTGTTGCAGACGGAAACGCCGCTGTGCATGGAAATAGCCGATGAGACCTTGTTCCCTGTGTTCTCAGGATCCCAGAGGTCGGACCTACACTGATTATAAGGGCTTATTTAGACGAACGTGATATACGTCCGTGCAACGCGCGTGGTTTTCACGCGCCTCGCACGGACCTATGTTAGTCTATGGGGCCGTGCAGACAGTCAGTGATTTTTACGCAGCGTGCTGTTCTGTTTACAAACATACAGAGTGTCATAATGATGGTGGCTGCGCGAAAATCACGCAGCCACGCATCATATGGGGATGACACATGGAGCTGTTAAGTACATTTTGCGCGCGCAAAATGCTGGGTTTTTTTGCGCGTGAAAAACGCACACGCTCGTGTAAATCCGGCCTTGTACTGTGGCATATCCTGCTAGATTTTCCATTTTCGGACTACATAGTCAATGTTAATATAAGATGGGGTTTTAAGCAGGGATTATATTTAGGAAATATGGCTTTAGCTCTGTTATGAACATTTGTGGGTAATCAGATCTATGAAGGAGGACAAAACATCTCAATTTGAGATAAACTACATAGGAGCATGTAAACAAAGTATGAGTAATTATTGTCACTGGGTGCAGTGCCTCAGTAATCCTTTGTAAATATACATAACCTTCCCCTCCCTGCTGATATACTTACATAGGTCTAAACCAATTTTCTACAGCATCCGAATTTTACGTAAAATAATATAATCATCTGCATGTACGTACGCTTTGGACAAATTCTTTCTGTTACAAGGTTCCCAAACGAAAAGCTGATCATAAGGTTTTCCCACTTCTGGGTCCCCCACCAGTAAACTGTAATCTGTAAAAGAGACCTGGCAATAAGTGCTACATTTCTCTGCAGTAACGCTGCTCATCTAAGAGCTCGGTTTCTCCATATACTATGCTGAGGAAGCAGTATTGACCGGACAAGTGTAGCTGTGCAGTGACTAGGGAGTGCAGAAGTAGCAGTTGCACCCGGCTCCCGGTGCCTGAGCGAGCCTAAGGGTAAGTTCACACCCAGTGTTTCCAGGCGTAATTTGGGCATTTTACGCCTCGAATTACGCCTGAAAAAACGCAATTAATACGCCTACAAACATCTGCCCATTTCTTTCAATGGGAATTACGATGTTCTATTCCCACGAGCCTTTATTTTACGAGTCACTGTCAAAATACGGCATGTAAAATGATGGCTCGTCAAAAGAAGTGCAGGACACTTCTTGGCACGTTCTTGGAGGCGTTTTTCATTTACTCCATTGAAAAACAGCTCCAAAAACGGCCATAAATAACGCTGCGAAAAATGCGACTGGATAAAAAAACGTCTGAAAGTCAGGGGCTGTTTTCGCCTGAAAACAGCTCCGTATTTTCAAATGTTTTTGGTCACTACGTGTGAACATACCCTAAAGGTCACTTTGCCACATAAGAAGACATCAAATTATAAATCTTACATTATAAGTGGTAGCCCTGTTGAATATTTTGCATTGTGGCCCAGGAGCTTCAATTTGTTCCTCTGTAGTTGCACGGAGAATGCTGCATTCATGAGTTTTCTTTCAGCAGAGAGAGGGGATTGTGAATGTTTCAAGAAGTAGAAGTAAAAAATGGAATCTTTAGGCCTTGTTCACACAAAAGAATTTGCAGGCAGAAAAAAACTGCCTCAAAATTTTGAGGCATATATTGACCTGCCTGCAATTTCTTGCTGCGGTATTCGCTGTATTTTTCGCTGTGTTTTTCGCAGCGGCCATTGAGGGCCGTGGGCAAAAAACGTCACGGAAAACACTTTCTCTGCCTCCCATTGATTTCAATGGGAGGTTAGAGGCGGAACTGCAGCAAAACAGAACATGCTGCTTTTTCTCCCACAAGCGGCTAAAAGTCAATAGGAGGCGGTTTCTGGCGTTTTTTATACTGATTCTGATGCAGTTTCCAAGTCAAAATCAGCGCTAAAAAAACTCTGTGTGAACTGGCCCTTAAAGTTTTCCACTCTCCAGGGTCCGAAAGCAGAGAGTGACCTATAACCAAGTGTATGTCTGCATAGTCTACATACACCAAACAACCTGCATTTTCTGAATAGCCTGGGATGCACATAAACATTGTATGGAAAATAACTGCATTTATACTGTACATATATATTTATGAAACTAGATTTCACACATGAACCACATTTACCAAAAATGTTCTCTTTCTATGGCCAAGTTTGAAGAAGGGAAAGCATTTCTATGTGCCAGGAAAACCAAAAGCATGGCTGGATAAGCAGACTTTCTAATATAAAGGTGTATTCAAATATTTTCCAGTAAGTAAAATGTGTAAAAGTGAGACCCTAGTGGAAACTGCAGTCTGTGGCTATAATGGCAGGAAATGCCTGGTCGGACTATGTCATACAGAATATTCATTTGCTAATAAAGCCTTTTTCCTCTCATTAAAATACAGCGTAATGCTCCAAATATATGATCCATAATACTTTGCTGTAAAATTTGATATTTGATAACATGTGTTCAGAATAGCTCTAAGTATTCATAATCCATGAATTATACATGTGTTTAATGATGTATTAGTGCAGCATAACAATACATTGAACAAAACCTACAGAATATTTGCGAAAATTATAATTGCCAAATATTTCTACTGTTCAATATTGGTCTTGCATAATTTTTTTAGATTGTTCTTATAGTAGCTCTTGTCTTAATGTTTGTAAATGCATTTTAAATGTAAAAAAAAATAATTTCATTTGTATTGTATTTATATTTTCTTTTAGTAAGGGCAGATACAGACGGATGTTGCGTTTTTGCGCGCGCAAACAACGCAGCGTTTTGCGCGCGCAAAAACCATTTGACAGCTGCGTGTGTCATCCGTGTATGATGCGCGGCTGCGTGATTTTCGCGCAGCCGCCATCATAGAGATGAGGCTAGTCGACGCCCGTCACTGTCCAAGGTGCTGAAAGAGCTAACTGATCGGCAGTAACTCTTTCAGCACCCTCGACAGTGAATGCCGAACACAATATACAGCAACCTGTTAAAAAAAAAGAAAAAGTTCGTACTTACCGAGAACTTCCCGGCCGTTGCCTTGGTGACGCGTCCTTGGTGACGCACCTCTCTTGACATCGGGCCCCACCTCCCTGGATGACGCGGCAGTCCATGTGACCGCTGCAGCCTGTGCTTGGCCGGTGATTGGCTGCAGCTGTCACTTGGACTGAATTGTCATCCCGGGAGGTTAGACTGGAGGAAGATGTAGGGAGTTATCGGTAAGTCAGAACTTCGTTTTTTTTTACAGGTTCATGTTCATGTTTATTGGGATCGGTAGTCACTGTCCATGGTGCTGAAACAGTTTAACTCTTTCAGCACCCTGGACAGTGACTATGTCCTGACGTCGCGTACCGGACATTTTTTTGCCGGGTTCGGCCAAAACGAGTTCGGCCGAACCCGGTGAAGTTCGGTTCGCTTGTCCGGGTTCGCTCATCTCAAAGACACTCCGTTTGGATGTTCGGAAACAGAAAAGCACGTGGTGCTTTTCTGTTTACATTCATCCTTTTGACAGCTGGTGCTCTGTTTCAGCCGGTTCGCACGGAAGTGCTTCCGTGCAACCTGCGTGGTTTTCACGCACCCATTGACTTCAATGGGTGCGTGATGCGCGAAATACGCAGAGTTATTGAACCTGTCGCGTTTTCGAACAAACGCTGCGCAAAAAGCACGGACTGTCTGTACTGCCCCATAGACTTGTATTGGTCGATGCGTGGCGCGTGAAAACCACGCTGTCCGCACGGACCGAATACACGCTCGTGTGAATCCCCCCTAAATGTTTAAAAAAAACACCAAAAAAAAAAACACCAAAAAAAAAAACAGGTGTTTAGGCTTAGTCCACGCTTGTTTTATTATTATTTTGTAATTCTTTTAAAGAAATAAATGGGATGTCAATTATTTTTTTTCAAAAAAAAATATGTCAGTTTTGGATGTAACCAACGCTAAGACTTTAAGCCCTACTAACCCTATGGATAGTCCACAAATGTCCAAGATGGGAATTCCCCTTTAATATTAACCAATAGATCTGACAGAATATCATAGGTGTGGGTTGAGGAAATAGTTACCATATAAACTTTCACTTCTCTTTCAATTGGATGTTTTGTCGAAGAGTCACAATACCACTAAACTTCAGGTAGTCAGAAATAGCCTTATACTCACAACCATTGATCGGGCTGTGAACCACAGATCCTAGTGTCCGTAATTGGGTCTATAATGCCTCTAAGTTGCTTCTGCATCCAATCTTTTCATGAACGTATGTCACGACTGTGTTGGATTCCCCAGGCATTTTCTAGCAACGTATCCACAATATACGGACAGCACACGCATGGCTTAACTGTGCTGTCCATTATTTTTGCGGGCCCTTAGACTTGAATGTGATATGGGTCCACAACAACGAACATGGATAGGACATGTGCTATAATTTGCGGAACAGAGCAATGGATCTGCAAATATCACTGATGTGTGCATGGCCCCATAGAAATGAATGGGTCGGTGAGCTATCCGCAAAAAATACAGATAGCACACTTATGAAAAATAGTCATATGCATGAGCCCTTAGAGGCAGGAGAAAAACATTGTGAATACATAAAAATGCAAAAGGGGCAATAAAATAACAAAAAAAGCATTTAAACAACTAAAACCGGAAGGCAGTAAAGAATCACAAAAAAATCTATAAGAAAATTATGTAAAAAAACAAAGCAAAACAGAGCAGGAGACAGAGAGACTCATTGCCAAAGAGAGTAAAACTAACCCTAAAACATTCTTCAATTATATAAACAGTAAAAAGGTTGAAGTCTATGAATACCTAATTTTTTTGTTATTACAAAATTTGTATGGGTAAAAAAAATAAAATGTTGCACTGTTTTTCTCTTGCAGCTTGCATATATTCCAATAAGTTGCAAACTGCTTGATGCCGTACACTTTCAATGGGCTCCCAGTCTTCCACTGAACCCTTATGTATTCTAAAATCTGATCAATTCAAATTTGATTAACATATAATGATTCTGTTTCTAGTGCCCATATGAGTTATTAAACAAATGGAATATCATGATTGATTGGAATAATCTTTTCACATTCTATATATACAGTAAATTTCCTTTTTTCGATCATATGGTTCTCTCCTAGATCACTACAATTTTTAGCAGGTCACATATATTTTGCTTGGAGATGTCACAAATCTTAATCAGAATAATTAACCAATAATGCACAGTACTATAGATAGATTGATATTGATTGCTCAGATTGGGGGTCACAATCTGTGTGTTTAGACAGGAGTTATTAACTCAACAATCCATATTTTAGAACTTGGAATTTAATATATGGTATTTATATGTCATTGTCAGTACGTTTTGTGTAATATTTGCTTTTGTAGAAAATGGAAGCATTATATAAGCAGTGAAACTACTTGTTTGTGTTCTATGCTGTACTTCTGTTTCATTGTTCTTTTCTAGGAACTACGCACTTACCCATGTGCAATGTTATGATAGGAAAATGTCCCTAATTCCCATATCAAGTTGTTGTACTGACGTATAAAGAAGTATAAGAGTCAGTCTTGCAAATAATCCTCTTTAAATCCCAGCAGGTTGACCTTTCCTCAAGATTTCTTCAAGTATGATTTAGTCCTGATTTGTTATTTGTATTAATGCTTTAAGGATGTGGTATTATTGTGGAATTTATGTCACAATGTCACAATTTATGTCGCAATTAAAAAACATAGTTATTGTTGTAAACCTTGCAATGAAATATACATTTTCAGTAGCTTATCGGCCTTGTACAGTGAAGCAATAAAATTGGAAAAAGAATGGAGTATGGGCTTCTTGGCTATCGTCCCATTACCACTGCAACCTGATGTGTCCTCAACCCTTCTAGTTTCAATTCTTCCAGCCCATACGCCCTGGTCCAATTCTAACCACAATCACATCCCTTATCTTAGCCGTGGCACCCAGCCCCATTAGGAGTTCACCCTTGCTCGTTTCACCCGCTCTTAGCCCCAACCCCTTTACAATAATATAATTTTTATGTTACTGTTGTAATTTTTATCACTTTCTTGTTATTAACTTATTATTCAAGTTCAAAAAGTATATTACTTATATTATTGCCTGTTTTACATTGGTATTAACTGAATGCCACTTAACTGTTAACCATCTAATATGCTAATTAGGTTAAAAGGCGCTGAATCTGGCTAAATTTTTTTGCCTATTTATTGTACCTGTTATAATGTTATCTATGGCCTGAGGAAGATACCGATACAGATCAAAACACGTAGCCATTTATTATTATGGAGGTTGAACAATATATCGGTCTTTTGCATTTTTTTATGTCAGCAGCGCTGATACTCCATGTTTATCAATTTTGTTGCTTCAATTGCTACAGAGTTGCAACCCAACCATCCGCCATTGAAAAGGAGCAGCAGCCTGCCCCTTTATACCAGGATATCTAAACTATGAGATATCGCCATACGCCATACGCCAAAAATACGCCAAAAATACGCCATGTATTTTTGTTCCTTTTTTTAGTACGTACAGCCTTTTATAGTGAGACTAAGAAAACCAGGTACATGATTTGTTAAAGTACATGTTTTGCGTCTCTCATCTTAAAAAAACATGAGGGCATCAGGTCCTCTTATGTCACAGTCGTGTTGGAAGATATGTGCACATATGCATCAGTAAAACATCTCCTGACATGGCGCAAGAATGAAGACATGAATCAGGTCAAGGACACAATAGAGTTTATGCAGACCAATTATAGTTTATTCAATATTATTTGGGAGATAATATCAATTTTAAATGGATCTGTCCTCATTTACCTGTGTTTTATTTAGCAAATTGAATAAGTGCAACATGTCAGAGCAAGCTAGTGGAAAGGCGCTATGAAAGTTCCCAAGTATATTATTGTCTGTTGTTATCCCATTTTTTATTTTTTGTTGAAGCCGCAAAAGGGGCCCCATCTCCATTTTAACACCCATGGTTTTGGAATAAGAAGTGAAACAAGCTCATATAGGTGTGATGGTCAGGTGTCCACATACTTTTGAGCATATTGTGTACAATACAATGACAATTCAACTCGTGCACAAGCAAGAAACAAGGAGGGTACAAAATCATCAGCTATCTACATGTGAGCATTGTCCATAGACATATAAATTGACAGGATGGGAAGGGTTGGGGGAGTAGGTAAGCCGATAGTGCCTACAAAGGTAGGAACATTGAGGGAAATTGCATGTAAAAGTAGAGATAGCAGAGGTATGAAGGGAAGTGGAATGAAAATAAGGGAGGTGGGCCAGGCTTTCTTTTAAAGGGTTCCTCCAACTATGAAAATTATTTTGTTTTTATAACCAACATCCTGTCTTTATTCATTTCATAATTAGAGATAAGCGATTTCTCCAAAAATAGTCTTGGGGACAATTCTCTCGAATCGGCTGTCCAATTCTGTTCGGTATGAATAAATTAGCCACGAATCGCAGGTGACCCGATTGCCCTATCTTCATTCAAATTCGGACCTCAGCACGCATCTCCAATAGTATCGAAAAAGGATTTATTCGTCAAACATCCATATAAGACACCAACGTTTCGACCCGTAAAGCATATGGAGTCTTTCTCAAGCTTAGGTGTTTACCTGTAACCAAGATACATTGTCAAATGGGAACTGTAATGAAAGACAAAAAAAAAAAGAAGAAAAGAACGTATCAAAATATGTGTTCAGCTTATCGCATAGGACTGTACTTATCGCATAGGACTCCACCACATTACAAACTTTGTAATTGATTTTTATAATAAGAAAACAATATAGGCTCATGTTTCTATGTGCTTTTCTAGTCACAGGAAAATGTATGCATTTAAATTATAAATGAGTATAACAATAACAGACATCACTAGCATCTTTGGTGCAGATTAATGTACTGGAGGTGACTTAGACTCCTACCTCGTAACAAGGCTAGGATAGGACATATCATATGCCATTATATCCTATAATAAGTACTGTAAATATAGATTACTTGTGTGAATAATATAATTCCATAAGCATAATTCAATAGTGATAACTTTATACAATAGCATTATAAAATCAATCAATGCTATCATATGGTATCTAAGAGGCCTTCATGGCTATAGTCTTCAAAAAATATAAACTAAAATAAAAAAAAAATATATACCATATAGCTTGCATAGGAAAGGAGACAATTTAAAACAAAAACAATCTTTGTCTGTAAACTTTAGTTTTGGGGATTTTCATTATTAAGAAGAAGCCAAAAAAGTATTAAAGGAGCAGATTGAAGTATGAACTTATTAAATGTAGATATTTCAATTTTTCATACCTATTCCCTCTAGAAAAACATTACATTTGCATGCTGTTCCTTTGAGATGGGAGATTTATGATAGTAATATTATATAAATCACATGAAAACTGTTTGTGTATAAGATGTATTGTAAATGTCTTAGCTCTCATTCTCAATGCAAGTGGTTTAAATTGTGCATTTAATTTACAAGAAAATCCGATCTATTCAATAAATCATATAACCTTCTGAGGAAACATATATCACTGTATGTTGTAAAATTATAACATATGTCAAGCACATTATTTTCCTGAAGCTTTATTTCAGACATGGTAGAAATACGTGTACAGCATTATAGTAATGATGCTGTACCTTTTACATGTAATATTCGGTATTACATAACGTATGCAGTAATACGCAGTTCTCCATGTTATGCCGCTATCCCTTTTCTTTCAGAAACAAATGTAAATATAAGACTTTGTTCACATTGATCATGTCTATCATGGCTATAAGTTTGTCTCACAGTTTTGCACAGTTCTGTAGAACATATGCCCCAGATATTTGCAACTGTATGTTTACCATGTGGTTTGTGGTTTTTTTGGGATCCATTTGTACTGAAAAATATACATTAACTAAGTTTTTTTTAAAAAGTTGAGGCAAAGCATACTTTTGTATACCGGACAAGAACACTTTTTTGGCACACCTCTGGCCTAAACAAAAAAATGTATACATATGGAGAAATTACCAACATATAGCCTAAATGTGATGTAAACAGAGCCTTAAGCCAAGCTCACATTAAAATTTTTAATTTCCGTTATTCTGTTCTGTCATAGTAGCAAAATAACAAAAATGATGGAGTTCCGGATCCGTCACATCATGGTCAACAACAGAAATAGAAAGCCCAATAGAAACCATTGATTTTGATGGGTTCCATCATAGTTTCTGTCATTTTACGGAATCTGCGACAGATACTCTAACACGGTTTTGAAATTATAATACCGATAAGCATATATGTAGACACATCCGTATGTACACAATTTGTACCATACTAAAAATGTACATTTTATTTCTCAAGTGGTAAAAACACATTGGCCATCAAGACCTACAAATAAGACATACAAGTTAAAACAACATGGTGGTGGTCAGGGGACCAAAATACACATGACAGCATATAACAATCACAATATATTACAATCACAAAGTATTATAGAAAAAAGAGACCACCAGGAACAAAAAGTACACACATACAGTAAATTACTGCATATCAGTGTAGTCCCAGAGAGTCTAAATATCAAAAGTAAGCCACAAAACCAATACCAACCGGGTTGCTGCATAGTGTGCCCCTAATAAACAGAAAGACCAACACCACAAAGCCACAGCGCACGTTGCGCAGTCAGCTTTTTCAAGGGGTACTGTGTGGTGGGAAGGATTCATCTTTTATAAATGGATTATAGGATGAGCCTTTTCTATGAAATCCAATCATGATTACCCAGACTTAATAATATAAGAACTGTTCTTATTGGGTCATTACTACTTGATATGATAAGGATTCTGAACCCACCTGGACTGGTATAATGGGGCCATTCATTATATGGCCAGGTCTTCGGCAAACACTCGCGGCGCGACAACCCTGTCCCGGCGACCGTAAGATACAGACTGCACATGTCCATGTGCGCCAGCATCCACACGCAGAGTCGAGAGAGGGGAGCCAGGATTTTATAAGTGCATAGTACTGTCCATATACAATATTATACATGTAAACTGCCTACAAAAACGGACCAATTGCACCTAAACGGCAAAATAAGGCTCAATGGATGTAAACTTAGCCTTGCTTGTAGAGCTTGGAAACAGAACCATGTTCACTTTTGCTTTTAGCAGTGTGTGATTACAATTTTTGCTATATGTTATGGTAAAGGTAAACAATTTAAAAATAGATGTAGGCAGTGGCGTAGATATAGGGGTAGCTGTTGTGTCCGAGGTCTGAATCTAGGGGGTTATGGCCTCCGTACCATGTTTGTCAAAAGTTGTCGTTTCAAAAAGTTGAAACGACACTAGCCGCTGTTACAACAGTAACTTCTCCACATTGTTACCCTCCTTGTTCCTGAGTCGGGTCCTCTTCGGTTCCGGGCGTAGTGCTGGGTCCACTTGAGGACCCATGAGTGACCCATGTGTGATACTGTCTCCTGAGCCAATGCATCTAATCCGATCATGTGTTGCTAATCCTATCCAGTGGCATATATATATAGGGGTTACAGTCTTATAGATTGCTATATATTATGTTGTTTTTTTTTGGGAAGGACATGCTCTACATCTTGGGACTTGTGCCCCTAATATTTTAAGACCCTAGCATCGTCCAAGCTGATCTTTTGTACCGGGACCGATGAGCGTTTAGCTTCACCCATGGATTTAGGGGGAGAATTTTTATGTTACATGTTACTCATTTCCCATTTTATCGGGTTTTAAGTCCACCAGTAGGGTTTTTTTTCTGTGAGAATTTAATAATGTTTTGGACTTGATTGACGACTATGATTTACCTGCCAGCACTTCTGAAGAAGCCACATGTCTTTATGTCATGTGCACAAACATCTCCCCAAGCAAACTCTTTCTCAGAGGTCAGTGTATGTTTGTATTCACTATGTAAGGACATTGCATTCAGGGGTGGCATGAGGGATGGGTGGAGTAAGCAATTGTCTAAGGTGCAACTTAGGCAAGCAACTATAAAGCTGAACTTTAGGAACTAAGGTAGGGGAGGCCATTCTGAAACCACTGCCTTGGCGACCAACAGAAATTGTCCTTCCCTTATTCGCATTTCTGGACGGCATCACATTGTTTTGAAATATAATTTAAAAGGACTCAATGTACTGTTAACCCCTTACCGCACCAGGATGCACCGGTACGTCCTGTATTGCATTGCATTAAGGCACCGAGACGTACCGATGCGTCCTGGCTGAAAACTGTCACACTGTCAAAGGACAGGGTGACAGAACTGTGCGATCAACCATTTATGACAGTTAATCGGCACAGTAAGATGGCAGGGGACAAATCACAGTGGTCCCCGGCTGGCGATCGCTGTGATTGGTCAGTCACAGCAGACTGACCAATCACAGCTCCTTGTGAATGTGTATGAGATGGCGCTGGCTCAGAAGCTATGTATAGGTTCAGACAGCACCAGATATGTGGAAGGATGGGGTTTTGCATGGATAGGGGCCCAACCTGAAGATGAGTATAAAAGAGTATCCGGCACACCAATTTTGAAACAAAAATGCCATGACACAGCGGCCAGCTGCTATCAGCACCACTAGTGCTCATCTATGCAGTTTTCCAGCACGGCCCAGTGCCTGATACTCTTTTAGGTTCAGAAGCTGTGCCAGCGCCATCACCACCGGGTATCGGCTGTCCGACACCCCGCTGTAAAGGCCAGGACCGGAGCTAGGCTCCGATACGGCCGATTAACCCATTTGATCGCTGCGTCTAGGTGGTTAGATGGCACCCTATGGTTGCTAATGGCAACCATCGGCACCCGCGGGGGTTACGATGGTTGCTATGGCAACCATAACCTAACAATGGCTTCCTAATACGGAAGCCTATTAGGCTCCGCCAGGAGGCAAAGCCTAATAGGCTTGCTGTCAGTGAATAGCTGACAGCTCCAATACACTGCACTATGTAGGTAGTGCAGTGTATTAGAATAGCGTTCAGGGCTTCATGAATTCAAGTATCCTAGTGGCACAAAAAAAAAGTTAAAACAAGCTAATAAAAATGTTGTAAAAAAGTAAAAAAAATAAAATTTTCAAGTTAAAAAAAACTATAACAGCCTTTTTTCCCATAATAAGTCTATTATTATAGAAAAAACGTAAAACATTAAAAAAGGTACACATATGGGGTATCACCGCATCCGTAATGACAGAACTATAAAAATATCACGCTATTTTACCTGCATGGTGAACACTGTAAAAAAATCAAATAAAAACAATTCCAGAACCGCTGTTTTTTTAGTCTCTACCCCTCCCAAAAAATAATAAAAAAAGTGATCTAAAAGTTGCATGTACCCCAAAATTATACCATTAAAAACTACAAGCCCTCCCACAGCTTTTTTGACAGAAAAATAAAAAAGTTATGGCACTCAGAATATGGCGACACAAAAAAGAAATTATTTGAAACAAAAGTGTGCAGACGCTGCAAAAAAAACAAAAACTATATACATATGGTATCCCCGTAATCGTATCGACCCACAGAATAATGTAAAATTGTCATTCATAGCTCATGGTGAATGCTGTAAAAAAAAAAAAGAATAAAAAACATTATCAGAATTGCTGGTTTTTGGTCACCTTGCTTGCCAAAAAATTTAATAAAAAGTGATCAAAAAATCGCATGTACACCAAAATGGTACCAGTGAAATCTACAGATTGTACCGCAACAAATAAGCCCTCACACAGCTCCGGTGGAGAAAAAATAAAGTTCTGGCTCTCAGAATATGGTGATGCAAAATGTGCAGAGCGTTCCAAAAGCGGATAAGATTGGGCACCATTTTTCAATGTGACACTGGCCCCACATCTATGAATTATTATTTATTTACCGCATTATTATACCCTCTTATTATGCCCTGATATTCTCCGCACAGCTTACATATACCCTTACATTATAAACTGAAATACCAGCAAAACCCCAAACAAAACTACCACTTAGCAAAATCTGCGCTCCAAAAGCCAAATGGCTCTCCCTCCCTTCTGAGCCCTGCAGCGTGCCCAAACAACAGTTTACATCCACATATATGGCATCGCCATACCTGGGAGAACCCGCTTAACAGTTTGAGGTATTTGTCTTCAGTAGCATGAACTGGGCAAAACATATTGTGCACTAAAATGGCATATACCTGTGTAAATTTGCAATTTTCACTTTGCACCATCCACTGAGCATTCATTTATAATAAAAAAAAAAAACTAACCTGTGTGGTCAAAATGCTCACTACACCTCTTAAAAAATGCCTTGAGGGGTGTAGTTTCCAAAATGGGGGTCACTACTTGGGGGCCCTGCTATTGTGGGCCAATGCTGCGAAAATCACCAAAATATGCCTCACATGCGCATTTGCTCTTTCACTCCTAAGCCCTGTCATATGTCCAGGCAAATTATAAATGCCTTGAGGGGTGTAGTTTACAAAATGGGGTCACTTCTCAGGGTTTTACACTCTACTCTGGTAAGTAAGGGAGCTCTGCAAATGCGACATGGCGCCCGGACACCCGTCCAGCAAAATCTGCGCTCTAAAAGCCAAATGGCGCTCCTTACATTTTGAGCTCTGCCATGTGCCAAACAGCAGTTTAGGGCCACACATGGGGTATTGCCATACTCGTGAGAAATTAGGTAACAAATTGTGTGTTGTTTTTTCTCCTATTATCCATTGTGAAAAAAAAATTGTCCGCAAAACTACATATTTTTGGGGAAAAATGTTTATTTTATTTTCACTGCCTCATTCTAATACAATCTATGAAACACCTGTGGGATCAAAATGCTCACTACACCCCTAGATGATTACCCAGAGGGGTATAGTTTCCAAAATGGAGTCACTTCTCAGGGGTTTCTACTGTACTGGTACCTCAGGGGCTCTGCAAATACGACATGGCGCCCAAAAAGCAATCAACTAAAATCTACTTGTCAAGTAGCACTACTGCCGTTCTGAGCCCTGCGGTGTGTCCAAACAGCAGTTTATTACCACTTATGGGGTATTGCCGTACTTGGGAGAAATTGCTTTACAATTGTTGGGGTGCTTTTTCTCCTTTATTCCTTGTGAAAATGAAAAAAATGCAACATTTTAGTGGAAAGAATGTCGATTTTTATTTTCACTGCCTAATTCCAATAAATTCAGCAGAAAGACAGTGGGGTCAAAATGCTCACTATACCGCTAGATAAATTCCATCAGGGGTGTAATTTCCAAAATGGGGGTCACTTTTGCGGGGTCTGCACTATTTTGGCCCCTCAGTGGCTTTGCAAATGCGACATGGCGCCGCAAACCATTTCAGCAAAACTTGAGCTCCAAAAGTCAGATGGCGCTCCGTCCTTTCTAAACCCTGCCGTGTGTCCAAAAGGCAGTTTATTACCACATATGGGGTATTGCTGTGCTCAGAAGATTTTGCTTTACAAATGTTGGGGTGCTTTTAGATTTTCAATTTCACGGCATAGTTCCCATAAATTCTGCAAAAAACATGTGGGGTCAAAATGCTAACTATACCCCTAGAAATATTCCTTGAGGGGCATAGTTTTCTGCTGTTTTGGTCTCTCCAGGGCATTGCAAGCACGACATGGTACTGAAAACTATTCCAGACAAATCTGCTCTCCAAAATCCAAATGGTGCTCCTCTGAGCCCTGCTGTGGGCCCAAACAGCAGTTTATTACCACATATGGGGCATTTCCGTAATCGGGAGAAGATGCTTTACAAATGTTGGGGTGCTTTGTTTCATTTATTCCTTGTAAAATTTAAAGATTTCTAAATTGTTTCAGAAAAAAGATTTTCATTTTTACAGATTAATTTCAATAAGTTTAGTAAAGAAACTGTGGGGTCAAAATGCTAACTATACCCCTAGATAAATTTCTTGAGGGGTGTAGTTTGGGGTCACTTTTGGGGGTTTCCACTGTTTTGGCACCACAAGACCACTTCAAACCTGACATGGTGCCTATAATATATTCTAAAAAAAGGCAGCCCCAAAATCCACTAGGTGCTCCTTTGCTTCTGAGGCCTGTGCTTTAGTCCATTAGCGCACTAGGGCCACATGTGGGATATTTCTAAAATCTGCACAATCTGGGTAATATATATTGAGCTTCATTTCGCTGCTAAAACTTTCTGTGTTAAAGAAAAAAATGTATTACCAATGAATTTTGGCAAAAAAAATGAAAATTTTAAATTTCCCCTCTACTTTGCCTTAAATCCTGTGAAAAACTAAAGTGCTAAGAAACTTTCTGAATGCTGTTTTGAGTGCTTTGAGGAGTCCAGGGTGATTTATGGGGACTTTCTAATATATAAGATCCTCAAAGCCACTTCAGAACTGAACTAGTCTCTGAAAAAATAGCCTTTTGAAATTTTCTTGAAAATGTGAGAAATTGCTGCTAAAGTTCTAAGTCTTGTAACGTCCTAGAAAGTACTGTTAAAAAACGATGCAAGCATAAAGTAGACATACAGGAAATGTTAACTAGTAACTATTATGTGTGGTATTACCATCTGTCTTACAAGAAAATACATTTACATTTAGAAAAATGCAAATTTTTGAACATTTTCTCTGTATTTTGTTTTTTTTCACAAATAAACACTGAATATATCGACCAAATTTACCACTAACATAAAGTACATTGTGTCACGAGAAAAAAAATCTCAGAATGGCTTGCATACATAAAAGCATTCCAAATTTATTACCACATAAAGTGACACATGTCAATAGCGACCACAGCATCTAAGCTAAGAGAAAGAGGGGGTCCCCTCATCATTAATTTACTTCCCTCAACTATGCATTTGCAGGGGGCCAATAATTGTCATGGCAGCCCTGGAGGCCTAATGTCATTTTTGTGCTCCTATTAATAGGAGTGGGAGAAAATTACAGTAAACTGCAATAAATAAGCATTGCAATGTATTGTATCAGTGATCAAACAATTGATTGTTTAGGTCTCCTAAGGGGAGTTAAAACAAATTATCTAAAAATGTTATAGAAAGTTTTTAGTAATTTAAAATAAATAAAAAATATTGTTTATTCAAAATACCCCCTTTTACAATTTTTTCCACTAAAGTAATGTAAATAATAAAAATAATTGGTATTTCTACGTCTGTAAAGGTCCAAACTATGTTAATGTGTTATGTAACCCGCAAAAATAAAAACTTCCAGAATTGCTTTTTAAAAAAAATCATAATGGAACAAAAAGTGAACAGAAAGTCGTATGTACCCAAAATTCGAACCAATAAAATCACAGCTCACCTCGCAAAAACAAGCCTACCACACTACTCAATCACCAGAAAAATAATAAAGTTATAGCTCTCAGAATATGGTGACACAAAACACATTGGGAGAAAGTTAACAAAGTTTCTAGGCCAAATGTCACAAACAAATCGAAAGTTCCAAAAAAATCTACTTTTGGGATGTTTCCCCTGCTTTCGCCACTTTTCAAAAAGTGGGCAGAGGTTAGCTGAAGTGAGCGTAGCCACCACAGCCCGGCACATTGATTATAATTTCCGCCAGAATCTGGCATACATTATAGCGGAAATCTACGTCAGCTTCTGGCTGGCATAGATTTCATTAGTGTTGCACGGACAGCCGAAGAGGCAGTACATTTATTAAGAGGCGTGTGCCTTAGTAAATTTGTTGCATCTAGATTGCTTTTTATTAAAAAGTATCTGTCACTAGTTTTGTCCAATCTCCTAGCTAATCTAATAGGCGCTGTCACACTTATAATGCTAGTGAAATTGTGTCCCAAAAAGTTTATTATTTTAGAAGTTATGAGCTTTTTTCTAAGCATGCAAATGAGGCTATACTAGACAAGTGGGTGTCAACACCGGCGATTCTCCTGAGGTGGAGCTACCTCACAGCCTCTGAGGCTGTTCTATCAACATGAAACTGCTTCACACAGTGTGAGAGACTAAGGCTGGGTTCACACGTGGCGGAATTTCACTTAAATTCCGCTGCGGACACTCCGCAGCGTTAATCCGCAGCGGAGCCGTTTCTGCATTGACTTCCACTTCTATTTAGAAGTGTTCGTTTAGACGATGCGTAACATTCCGCTGCGGAGCATAGGCTGCGGAGCGGAATTTGGTGTCCGCAGCATGCTCTGTCTGTTGCGGAGCAGTGGCGGACTCATGGCGGAATTTCTCCATTGACTTCAATGGAGATTCTAAGTTCCGCAATGAAGTCCGCAGCTGTCATGCACATGTCATGTGTGCTGCGGATGCGTCTTGCTTTTTTGCCATGACATTTCTTCATTCTGGCTGGACCTATGTATTTCTAGGTCTACAGCCAGACTGAGGAAGTCAATGGGGCTCCCGTAATGACGGGAGCGTTGCTAGGAGACGTCTGTAAATAGTCACTGTCCAGGGTGCTGAAAGAGTTAAGCGATCGGCAGTAACTGTTTCTGCACCCTGGACAGTGACTACCGATCACAATATACAGCAACCTGTAAAAAAATATAAGTTCATACTTACCGAGAACTCCCTGCTTCTGTCTCCAGTCCGGCCTCCCAGGATGACGTTTCAGTCTAAGTGACGGCTGCAGCCAATCACAGGCCAAGCACAGGCTGCAGCGGTCACATGGACTGGCGCGTCATCCAGGGAGGTCGGGCTGGATGCCGAAAGAGGGACGCGTCACCAAGACAACGGCCGGTAAGTATGAAATTCTTTTACTTTCACTAGGGAAAGTGCTGTCCCTTCTCTCTATCCTGCACTGATAGGGAGAAGGGAAGCACTTTTCCCGCAGTCCGCAGCAGCTAGTCCGCATCAATTTACTGCACATTTTGTGCAGATCCGCAGCAGAATCTGCAACGCAGATTCTGTGCGGCATTGATGCGGACAGTTGCGGAGGAAATCCGCCACGTGTGGTCATGCCCTAAGGCTGGAGGGAAGGGGGATCACTTCAAACAGCCATATCTCAGGCTTTGGATCACCTAGAGAGTCTAATCTTTCATATAACACCAGGATCGCAGTTCTAGCTGTGAAACAATTGGAGAGATCACCAGTTGAAAACACAGTCGGGAATAGAAGCTGAATACTATATGATCAGGCTGTGTTGTTGGGCAGAGAAGGGGGAAAACTATATGCTGATTGGACAGCGTCATACAGAAAACATTACGCCGCTCAGAGTGAAAAGAAAGGGTAACCTCCCATTTGGCAAGTATAGTCAATTTAGCATATTTAGAAAAGTGCTTATAACTTTGCAAATAATAAAAAAAATTTGAAAAAAAAATCACACTGTAGTTATCAGCATCATAACACCTATTAGATTAGTTAGGAGATAGGGCATTAATAAACTAGTGACAGGTCCTCTTTAAAGGGAATGTGTCGCTAGAATTATTTATTTTTTTCAGTTAAACAATTAGTATTTGAGTGATTACACATTGTTTTAATTTTTTTATTTTTTCCACAAGTCAGGAAATATTATAAATTAGATTCTAATTGATAACATTTCCATGTGCTGGTCACTAGAGGGAGCAGTTCCCAAAATTGCAGCATGGTCACTGTGGTAAAGCAACCTCATTGATGTATGCTGCAAATTTGGGGTGAACACACATTCCTCTAGTGTCCTCACACAATACTCCCTCCCTTCTTCTGGCTAGTGCCAGGAGAAAGAAGGGTTTGAATGTCTTCAAACCTCCTACACAGTGTGCCGCCATTTTCTGAGTGACAGCACTGTGTAGGAGGATTAGATACAAGGCTCAGCAGACAGTAATGCACGAACATAATACACACGAACATAATACACACGAACATAATACACACGAATATAATACACACGAACATAATACACACGAACATAAATTACCTGCTCCTGCCGCCGCCTCTGCTGGTCTACGCTCCTCTTCCTTGCGCCTTCACTTCGTTGAACATATGGCCGGAAGCCGCGGCCGGAAGTCGTCATCTTACTGTCCGGCATCGACTTCCGGTCCACATGAAAATGGCGCCAGATTTCGCTCTACGAACAAGCTTCGTTTTGGTCTGTGTGGGAGCGGCGCATTCACCGTTCCCACACAGACGGTGCACGCAACTGCGAATGGAACGGCTTCCGTTCGCATTCTCTATGGGGTTGTATGGGCCGTATTCCATCACTGTGTGTGTGTCGTTAATCGTGTCGATGTGTCATACAGAGATTGAAAAAAAATGGCAGTCCCATAGAGAAGTAAAAGTCAGAAAACATAAAAAAGTAAAACATGAGAACACAATTTAATAAAATTTTTGAAAATATTACATTAAAAGCAATATTATATTAAAAAATTTAAAATTAATGACACCTTCCCTTTAAGACTGGTGTAGTCTTAATACATTTCTCCCATTGTTTTTGAGAAATATTTTTTTCTTTGTAAAAGTAGTAAATAATAATAAAAAACTTTTCTAAATTTGGTATCGGCATTAGGGTATGTTCACACGGCCGTAAACTACCGAAAAACGGCCGGAAAATCGGAAGCAGAACGCCTCCAAATATCTGCCCATTGATTTCAATGGGAAAAACAGCGTTCTGTTCCGACGGGCCGTTTTTTTACTCGGGCCGTTTTGAAAAACAGCCACGTAAAAAAACGGCCGCGACAAAGAAGTGCAGGACACTTCTTGGCACGTTTTTGGAGCTGTTTTTTATAGACTCTATTGAAAACAGCTCCAAAAACAGCCGTAAAAAACGCAGCGAAAAATGCGAGTGGCTTAAAAAACGTCTGAAAATCAGGAGCTGTTTTCCCTTGAAAACAGCTCCGTATTTTCAGACGTTTTTGAGTTTGCTAGTGAACATACCCTAATAGTATTGAGCCACAGAATAAAGTAAACATGTTGTTTCTAGTACACAATGATTGGCGTAAAAATGAAACCCAAAAAACAATGGAGGAAGTACAGTTTTTTTCCATTCCACCCTACAAAAAAAAAATGTTTGCCAGTAGGCTATACGATAAATTAAATGGGGCCATTCAAAACTAGAACTCGTTCTGCAAAAAACAAGCCCTCATACGGCTATATCAACTGAAAAATAAAAAGTTATGGCTTTTGGAAGTCAGGGAGGAAAAAACTAAATGAAAAAAACTTAAAATGGCTTGTGGCAGCAAGGTAATAATTCTATGTCTGCAATGAAGTGTTTACTACTGTACAGCACCTTCACCAATAATAAATGAACTTATCATTTAAGGACATCATATTACACCTACCAAAAAAGTGTGCATTCAAAGAAGAAAAACATGCATAAATCGGAAAATAACGAAATGCAGGTTTCACAGTGATTACTTACAGTCTCGCTGTGCAAATAAAGGCTGTTGTTTTGATTCATGCCTGGACTTTTTGTACTTAGGTCTCTGCAATTTAATAATTTTTAAAGATAACAAACTGTACAAACAGGTTTGTTAATCCAAAACAGATTTAAATGTTCTGAGTTGGCCTACATTAGTTGAATCATAGCGTTCATAGCTAACCATGATTAGCAAACAGCATTTTAAAACATCCACGCTATTTATGTAAGTGTGAATCTATCATCCATGTTAATCATGTCCCTTTTATAAATTATAACTAATATCGCAGCATTACTAACAGTAGCACAAGTTGTTTGTTTCCAGTACCATACCAACGTTTTTTTAAGAGAGCAAATTAGTCCCTATGTGCAGATCTCTGCAGGCCCAAAACACCCCTCTGCTCCATATAAGAATAACGGTATTTTTAAAAGATATATACACCTTTTTTATTATTATTAAATGAATGTATTTTGTGTTTTTAAGCACTTTTCTAATTTACTTTTATTATTTTTTTTTTACTTTATACAATACAACTTCTATGTATCCTGTATACATGGAAGCTGTATCGTTCTCTCTCAGCCGATTCCATCAATTTAGCTAAACTGGCGGCTTGGCTGAGAGCGCGGCCTGTGTGTCCCTGACAAAGGATCCAACTAATATTGATAACATCTGAGTTGATGAACTTACATATGATCGATATTAGGTGGGTCCTGTGTGTTAGACACACACAGGATCCGCTCTCAGCTGAGCCATCAGTTCAGCTGAACTGACGGAATTAGATAAGAGAGAACAATAGAGAGATACAGTCAAAACTGGGAGGGCATAAAAAAGTATGCAAAATACTGACCAAATCTGCATTGTGTGAAAGGGTCACTTGTAAGGTCACTTGAGGTGAATAAATCCACCCTTTTTTCATCTATCTGGAAGTCCTGGTGGCGTTACTTTGTCCTATGGTTTCTATATATATATATATATATATATATATATATATATATATATATATATATATATACACAACAAGAGCAAGTAAACACAGCACTCCACGAATCTGGAAAATCAGGCCATGTGCTCGTCACCAGGGGATGAATCAATTCCTCTTCTTTTTAGACAGAAACCAGCATAAAATATAGTAACGGCACCAGGACTTCAAGACAGATGAAAAACAGGGTGGATTTATTCACCTCAAACACAGCAACGTTTCGGTTCAACAGGAACCTTTCTCAAGCCATCCCTGGCTTCAGAAAGGTTCCTGTTGAACCGAAACGTTGCTGTGTTTGAGGTGAATAAATCCACCCTGTTTTTCATCTGTCTTGAAGTCCTGGTGCCGTTACTATATTTTATGCTGGTTTCTATATATATATGTATATACATATATAGATATCTACATATATATGTATTTAGATATCTAGATATATATATATATATATATATATATATATATATATATATATATATATATATATATATATATATATAAAGAGAGAGAGAGAGAGAGGGTTAGTTATTGTTCACTAAACAAAGAGATCCAATTACAGCAGCACTGAATGATGTACATCTTGATTTGGCTTTATATTTTTCTTATGTACATAAATGTTTTTTTGTGTGTCTGTATAAAGGCATAAAGTCACAGTACTGAAAAATTGCAAAAGTGCACATCATGTCTTTGCTATTTTCAAGTATTTAGTATATTTTAAAAGAGTTGTGTATGTGTTGGCTTCCTGATTCCAGCGCAGTTTTTAAAATTTTACTGGACCCTCCATTCCAGAGATATTGCCCACTGTTGTGTTTGCTCCCACTATGCTAATTTTCTACCCTGATGTGCAGACCAGATGGGAACATTCTTTCAGTTTAAGGCCCTGTTCACATCAACGTTGAGGGGTTTCGTCTGAACTTTCCGTCAGGGGAACCCCTCAACGGAAAGGCAAACGGAAACCTTAGCTTCCGTTTGCATCACCATTGATCTCAATGGTGATGGAAGCTTTGCTAATGGTTTCCGTTTGTCACTGTTGTGACAGGGTTCTGTGTTTTTGACGGAATCAATAGCGCGGTGGTCCTCTAATATGGTCCCCGATGTGTTCACCGCTGTCTGCCTCAGGTTCGTCCTGTTCTTTCTCCACTACCCCTGTCTCTTACTGGACTACCTCCACAATATGCTAATTACGCGGATGTCTTTAGCAAGAAGGAGGCAGAGGTCCTTCCTCCTCATCATCTTTACAATTGTCCTATTGCGTTGCTCTCTGAAACCCAGGCCATGTCGGAGTATGTCAAGGAGAACCTGGAGAGGGGGTTCATCAATCTTCTTCACCAGCCAGTGCCAGATTCTTCTTTGTGAAGAAAAAGGATGGATCACTCCGACCATGCATCAATTACCGTGGGTTAAACTTAATGACTGTAAAAAATAAGTACTCCTTGCCGCTTATCTCCGAGCTCTTCGATAGAGTTCGTGTAGCCAAGATTTTCACTAAGCTGGATCCACGTGGGGCCTATGACGTGAGCTGTATTCCCAAGGGTGACAAATGGAAAACCGCATTCAACACCTTAGACGGTCACTATAAGTATCTCATAATGCCATTTGGACTGTGTAATGCTCCAGCGGTGTTTCAGGATTTTATAAACAAGATCTTCTGTGATCTTCTGTATGTCTGAGTGGTTTATCTGGACGACATCTATATTTTGTCACCTTATCTGACGACGCATTGGAAGCATGTTCGCCAAGTCCTGTCGCGGTTAAGGGGTTACAGTTTATACGCTAAACTTGATAAGTGCATATCTGAAAGAAAATCTTTGCCCTTCCTGGGCTATATTATCTCTGATCATGGTTTACAAATAAATCCGGAGAAAGTGAAGTCTGTCTTGGAGTGGCCATGTCCTCAAGGTCTCCGAGCCATACAGAGATTACTAGGATTTGCTAATTTTTATCGACATTTCATCCCAAATTTCTCGTCCCTAACTGCTCCTATCTCAGCTCTTACTAAAAAGGGAGTGAACACTAAGAATTGGATCCCTGAGGCAGAGTCTGCATTATCCGACCTTAAGAGCGCCTTCACCTCTACTTCCGTCCTTCATCATCCTGATGTGACATGACAGTTTTCATTAGAGGTTGACGCCTCTTCCATTGGTGCTGGAATACTCCTGTTTCAAAAGAATTCCAAGGGGAAGGCAGTATCATGTGGATTTTTCCTCCAAACACTTCTATACTGCAGAGTGCAAATATTCTATTGGGGATTGAGAATTACTCGCCGTCAAGTTGGCCTTAGAAGAGTGCAGACACCTGCTGGAGGGGGCTGCTCATCCCATCATCATCTTCACAGGTCAAAAAAATCTTAAATATTTACAGTCTGCACAACTACTAAACCCTCGTCAAGTCAGATGGTCATTGTTATTTGCTAGATTTAAATTCCTGCTTCATTTCAGTCCTGCGGACAAAAACATTAAGTCCGATGGCAGAAACAGGGAAGTTGGATCCAGCGCTGGGAGTGTGGTAGAGGTAAAACGGAAAACTAGTTTCCAAGTTTAATTGTTCTCGGTTAAAAATCGAAGCACAGGGGCTACGAAAAAATAAAGTGACAGGTAGGTCAGTCCAGAGTACAGAGAGATGAAGTGCAAAGGCGGTAGCCTACGCGTTTCAGACCTTTGCTAGGTCCTTAGTCATGGCTTATAGTAAAGTACTTACTATAAGCCATGACTAAGGACCTAGCAAAGGTCTGAAACGCGTAGGCTACCGCCTTTGCACTTCATCTCTCTGTACTCTGGACTGACCTACCTGTCACTTTATTTTTTCGTAGCCCCTGTGCTTCGATTTTTAACCGAGAACAATTAAACTTGGAAACTAGTTTTCCGTTTTACCTCTACCACACTCCCAGCGCTGGATCCAACTTCCCTGTTTCTGCCATACCTTCTGCGTGTGCCGACACGAGGATCCGTGTTGCTGATTCCTATATCCTTCTGTGACAAGGTGAGCTGGAGGAGTTCCTTCATATATTTTTTCTTGTATTAAGTCCGATGCTCTGTCCCGGTCGTTTGAGACTAACGACTCAGAAGAATGTCCTCAACATGTTATTGATCCTTCTAGGATTATTGCTGATAACCATCTGCAAATCAAGGACATTCCACCTGGAAAGATTTTTGTCCATCTAGCTGACAGGAGAAGAATTCTTTGCTGGGGACATGCTTCTAAACTGGCTGGTCCCTCTGGTGTTCGTAAAACTCAGGACTTTATTGCTTGTCACTACTGGTGGCCCATGCTACAGAAAGATGTTCAGGACTATGTTTCTTCATGTACAAACTTTTCCCAAAGCAAGGCTACTAATTCTAAACCCGCTCCTACCTCTGCCAGTTCCTGATGCTCTCCGGCAACACATCGCCATGGATTTTATTACTGACCTTTCTCCTTCTTCTGGATGTACTCCGCTCTGGGTCGTGGTGGACCGCATCTCCAAGATGGCACATTTCATTCCTTTAACCGGCTTTCCCTCTGCTCCTCGTCTGGCAAGTTTGTTTATCCAGCACATCTTTCATTTGCACGGCCTCCCCCTCCGTATTGTGTGAGATCAGGGTGTACAATTCACATCTAAATTCTGGAGAGCCTTATGTAGACTTTCAGATGTGAGATTGGAGTTTTCTTCCGCTTATCACCTGCAGTCTAATGGCCAGGTTGAAAGGCTCAGCCAGGTACTTGAGCATTATCTTCGTCATTTTGTTTCTGTTCAAAAGACAATTGGGTACAGCTTCTACCAAATTCAGCAAATCCCTGGGTCTACAGTTGCTCCCTGCGGTTCTTCTGACATCTTTGAACGAGATCCTGGACTAGAAGAGGGTAGGAGTGAGGACCTTCTACCTGGTGTACTGGAAACAGTTTGGTCCTGAGGAGAGTTCTTGGGAGCCTGAAGAGAATGAGGATGCTGCAATTCTCATTAGGATATTCCTCTCAAGCTCCGGAGTTAATAAGAGGGGGCGTAAAGGGGGGTACTGTTATGGCTGCGTTCGCGGACCGCTGGCATCGCTTACCTGATGGCGGCCGCAACCGCAGCCAGATGAGAACCAGCCGGCATCTCCCTCCTCGGAGACGCCAGCACACACGGCCGCTCTGTTCTACGGCTCTGCCTAGGGTGCAGCGCCTTAAAGGGCCAGCGTGCCCACCTACAAAAAGCTCCCTATCCAATCCCTACTCACCCTGTTGTATAAAAAGAACTCTGCCCTCTTCCTCCTTGCCTGAGCATTGTTGTGTCTGCTCATGTTCGTTATTGCAAATGGTCCCTTAGGTGTGTCCTGTATCCTTTATCCCGAATCCCATATCCATCAATGTGTTTGTTCCAGTGCAAAGTCTAGTATGGGAGTCGAGAGTTTCATCTTTTCCATGTGTTATCTCTGTTCCAAGTGTCATATGTGCCAAGTGTATTCTACATCAAACATCTGCTACACCAAATGACTGCTACATCAAACATCTTCTATGCCAATCGTCTTCTACGCCAAGTGTCTGCCTAATCTTCTATCCAGGTATTCTTGTCCTAAAGACTATTATTGACTGCTGTTTTGCCAGCTGCTACTCCACTACGGCGGAGTGGCCTAGTGGGTCCACATATCCCATAGCCGTGACAGTATTTTCCGTACTCGAGTAAACCTGGGTAAATATTTATGGGGGGTGTGTCTCCAGTGGCACAAATTGGGCACAACATATTTGGCAGAAGATTGAATCTGTGAAAAAAAAATTTTGGACATTTTTTACTGCAACATCCATTGATCACAAATTTCTGGAAAACACCTGAAAACGCCTTGAGTAGTGTCGTTTTTAAAATGGGATCACTTTTTTGGGGTTTCTTTTATTTTTCACCTCAGAGCTTTTGCAGTTGTGGGTAATACTGTGTAAATCACCAAATCAGGCCTCAAATACGCATGTTGGTCTTTCACTCCTGAGCCCTGTCGTATGTCGAGGCAAAAAGTTAGGGCCATATGTAGATTGTTGTATAAAACCAGGAAACACAGCATAATAATTAGAGAGCTGTATTTTTACAGTGGCACAAGCTGGGCACAGCATATTGGACACTGAAATGGCATATCTATGAAAATGTTTTAATTTTTACTCTGCAACATCCATTCAGCTCTAATTTCTGCAAAATACCTGTAGCATCTAAAAGCTCACTACTCCTCTAAATCAATTCCTGTGAGGGGGTAGTTTCTAATGGTGTTACTTCTCTGGGTTTTTACTGTACTGGTACCTCAAGGTAATGCAACATGGCTTCCACAAAGCCTAGTAGTTAAAAACATTTTTACGTCTCCATTTTAAATAAATTCGCTGAAATACCTGTGGGGTCAAAATGCTAACTACACGCCTAAATGGGGTCTTTTTGGGGGGGGGGGTTTCCATTGTATTGGTACTTCCGGAGCTTTGCAAATGCGACATGGCATCAGAAAACCGTTCCAGCAAAATCTGTGCTCCAAAAGCCAAATAGCTTTTGTTTCCTTCTGAGTCATGCCATATTTTTATGTTGCTTCATGTCCTGAATTCTATGTGAAAATTACAAATTTTAATCTACAACTACATATTATTGGAAAAAAATATATTTTTCTTTTTCACGGCCTAATTCTAATAAAATGTATGAAACACCTGTGTAGTAAAAACGCTCACTACAACCATAGATAATTACCTTGAGTGGTGTAGTTTCCAATATGGGGTCTTTTACGGGGTGTTTCTTATGTTTCACACCTCAAGGACTCTTCAAAAGCATACTTAAAAAGGACCCCCTAAAATCTACAAGGTGCTTCTTCAATTCTGAGGCCTGTGATTTATTCAAGTAACACACTAGGGCCACATATGGGATATTTCTGAAAACGGCATAATCCTGGTAATAAATATTGAGTTGTGTTTTTCTGTTAACGCCTGCTGTATTACAGAAATAAATGGATTAAAATGAAATATTTTCAGAATATTTGCTTTAATTTAATTTGCTTTAAAGTGTTAAAAAAAACTTTCTAAATGCTATTTGAATTCTCTGAGGGGTGCAGTTGTTAAAATGTGGTGATTTATGTTTTTTTTAAAAATATATAGGCCACTTCAAAACTAAATTGATGCCTAAAAATAATGTTTCTAAGCCTTATAACATCCCAAAACAATAAAATAAAAAAACATTGCCCACATAATGAAGACATATGGTAAACATTATTTATAAACCAAAAATAAGTTGTGTGGTATCATTATCCATTTCTAGAGGCGGGGGAGTTCAATTATAGAAAACTAATTATTTTTCCAAATTTTCTTTAAATTTTGGATAAAAAAACCAATATCAGAATCACTTGGATAAGTAAATGCATTTCAAAGCTATTATCACATAAAATGACAGATAAGATTTGAAAAATGGGGCTGCATCTTGAAGTCCAAAACAGGCAGCGACCTTAAGGAGTTAAAAATGTAAACCACACCATTAACGCAAGAAGGAAAATAAAAGTGGAACATAGATATACCTAATCATATGAAGAGGAGGCAGGAAAGTAAGTATTATTGTCTGTTATCTATTGGATGAATCCAATAGATAGCGGAAGATTAAGAAAATTGGGCTAGAATATACCATGGAAAAGGGGTCTGATGGGACCAAAATTGAGCTTTTAGGCCTTTAACAAGATACGATGCATAGGGTAAGGCCTTATTTACACGAGCGTGTGCGTTTAGCGCGCGTAATACACGTTGCATATTGCGCGCAATGCCATTGCGTTTGGCATGCGTATACGCAGCGTTGTTGTGTTTTTAACACGCGCAACCTGCTTTTAAAACGCGCGTAAAAAACGCAGAGGTAGTTAATGCGAGGCCAGCCAACAAATAGGCCTGCTGGCCCAACCCCTGCTTGCTGGGAAAACAGGTTTTGCGCCTTAGTTGCAGCCTCTGCAGAAACCCCAGTGTGCGTTTCAACAGTTGACATGTGTTTTGAGCCACAATTATGCCTTCTCAGTCGCTGGCACGTGTGCTTCTTGCGTGGATGATTTTGCGTCGTTTTGGTGAACGCCGACCCATGCTGCAGCACCAGACGCGTGGAAGAAGTCGCATTTGGGTTCATCCACTTGTGGCCCAACAAACCTCCAAAGGGCATTTTCATACTCTCTATGAGGACTTACGTCGTCCCCCCGAAAAATTTTGAGCGTTCTGCCGCATGTCTGTGTCCACATTTGATCTTCTGCTTGCGCAGATTCGCCCTGGAATCACCTACCAGAATACCAACATGAGACGCTGCATTTCCCCAGAGGAACGCCTGCTTGTGACCTTGAGGTATGTGTGCACTTGCAATTACTTCTTCAAGGACGCTGTATGTTTTACAAGTCCGCCCTAACATGTGTTGTTTATTGGTTTGGTTTTCTCTTGCCTTTAGATTTCTGGCCACAAGCAATAGTTACCATTCGTTACATTTTGAGTTTCTTTTGGGAGTGACCACCATTTCCTTCATTGTGACATCCACCTGTGTTGTGCTGTGGCAGAGCTTAAAGACCACGGTCATGCCTCAGCCCACGACAGAACAGTGGCTACGAATTTCGGAGGGATTTCTTCGAGCAACTCAATTTCCTAATTGTATTGGTGCCCTAGACGGCAAACACATTCGTGTGAAGAAGCCCCCACGCAGTGGCTTGCGATACTATAACTACAAACATTTTTTTTCTATGGTATTGTTGGCCTTGGTGGACACAAATTCTTGTTTCACAATTGTTGACATAGGCTCGTATGGAAGCTCTGCAGATGCCCACATATTCCGTTCATCAAGAATGGGTAAACGACTTTTGAATAATCAACTGGCGGTGCCAGAACCTTCCATCCTCCCTGGCTCCAGCGGCCCACCAATCCCATATGTCATAGTTGCGGATGAGGGGTTTGCCCTGACAAGGCAAGTAATGCGGCCTTTTGCAAGAAGGGGCTTGGATGAGCGTCGCCGCATGTTCAATCTCCGCCTATGCCGAGCTTGATGATGTGTGGAATGTGCCTTTGGCATTATGTCAAACAGGTGGCGGGTGTTTGTGTCTACAATGCAATTGTCCCCGCAGAATGTGACACGTGTCATACAAGCGTGTGTAGTTCTGCATAACTTCTTCCGCATTCATGATGCTACGTTTGATGCACAATATATACTAACACATGCAGCCAACAGCGACACTGTCCCGGCTATTCCATTAGGGAGATCTCTCACATCCGGACTTCGAGTGCGGTAGAGTTTGGCGGCATATTTTGAGAGCCCATCAGGAGCCGCACCATGGGGGCTTGATGTCATTTAAAGGGTCGCATATTTTTTTGCTTTTTCTGTCCACACGTCCCAAGTGACCAGTGTTTGTTGTTTTAGGTTAGGGGCATGTAGTGTTAGGGACTCGCAATACATGAGGACCCTTAACGTGGGTTGCGAGCTTACATCTGTTGGGGTTTGATCGTGCCATTTTCCATTCCTGAAACTGTTTGCATGAGAATGAATTATGGTTGGCCAAATTTTAGGCTACTACAATTGCGACTGTCCTTTGTGTGGCTATTGTCACATGACAGCACGTCAACTTTCACATCTCTTACAAACAATGGCAAACCCCTAAAGATGAACTAATACCTCATTGAACATGTGCAAGAATTTTGGGCCAAGCCCAGCAGTGTGTGAGTGTACAGTAAAATACATTTGCGGTAATCGTTGTGTAGAGGGGTTTGAAAAAAAAACACCACGCAATTGCAACTGTCAACACCCTCGTTTTACTGTTTAGAATGCACAGCAAACAAGGGGTGCAAAAGAACACAATAAAAAAAATAATAAACAACACACCAACATGGTGGAAAACGGATGTGGGCAGACTATAGAGCCCTTCACACATGTGCGTTGCTCCGCACAGCCCACAGGCACTTTTACAACTGATGGTACTGGTGGCCCGGGGAGGAGTATGCGGGCATTTCAGCACCACTATGCTGGCCATGGAGCTGCTGAGGATGTTCCTCTCCAGCATAGTGGTGCTGATGATGGCCCTGGTAACTGTGTTCAGGGAAAGGGGGAGCCATGGGTCGGTAATAAGGGTGAGGCCGTGCGCTGGGGGCGGGTGGGTGGTATGGGGCTGGGAAATTGGAAGTGGTGCTAGCCACGGCGAATCCGCGCCACTGCTCGATAGCTGTGAAGCAGTGGTGCGGATTGTGGGGGGGTGTGGCGCAATCGATTAGGGTAATGATGGCCGAGTGTAGGCGTGCCACCCTATCCTCAGGTACCCTCCACAGCAGGGGAACAATTCCCCGGGCAAAGAAATCCTGCCCATCCTCGTCGGCCGCTCAACGAAGGTAGTCCAGTACATGAGAATCCACCTGGCCCCGGCGGCTGTCTGCTGACTGCGTCGGCGTCTTGGTGGTTGTCGCGGGGGGGGGGGGTGGTTCTCAGGCGGAAAGAGTACGGCAGGGGCCGACTGTACTGGGGCCGGGTCCTGGTGTGTTGGCCCCGGGGTAAGGGGCACCAGTCAACTGCCGGGAGGTTGCGGCCCAGACTCTGGCAGGTCACTCACCTCCTCGGTGTTGTTCAAGTTGTCCGTGATTCTGTAATTGGAAAACATAATGAGAAACCAATAGTGATCATTGGCCAAAAAAGCTGGATGGCGACCATGAGCTGTGCAAACAAACATTTTACGCATGCAATAGCACATTTACTTATGAACACATCTCCATGAGGTTCTTCGTGTATATATAGGGCCGCTTTTGGGAAGCCCCATCACCACTTCGGCCTCTGTCGCCCATCTCACAGCGGAACTGGTCCCTGCAGCTCCGCCAGCGTGTTTTTACATCCAGGACTGTAGGATGAAAAACAAATACATGGTCACACATGGTCACACATTGCGGTAACGCACAAAGAAATCGGCCCTAAAATACATGAGCGGCGCTACACAGCAAATTACATGCTACACGGTGATGCGGCAGCAACACAAAACGTAAGTTGGGCTTTTAGCTAAAGACACAGACAGGGACACACTACTTCAATAGGGGTGACATTGCATTGTTTATAAAGACATGTACTCACCCATCCTAGTGCGGTCGCGGGTCCTGCTGCTCTCCCATTCGGAGCTAAACAGCGCCTGGGCTATCTGCTCCCTGGCGTCCTCCTTGGCCATGCGGTCATGGTAGGACTCCACGCGGGTGTCCCATATTTCGCCCTTCTCCTGCACCAGGCTGATAAGCCTCTCCACATCCAGCCCACACGGCATGCCTGCAGTTGTCTGGGTGGAGTTTTCAGTCTGGCCCACTCGCAGAGGAAACTCAAGCACTTCCTGGTTTGTGCTTGTTTGGGCCAGCTTTATAAACTAATTTTCATGGACATAACAAGTGATGCGTGAAAAACGCGCATCCAACGCAGGAGCTTCCATGTGTCATGCGTGTTTTCCACGCACCCATTGACTTCAATGGGTTCGTGATGCTCGAAAAACGCACGAATATAGGACATGTCGTGAGTTTTACGCAACGCACTCGCGCTGCGCAAAATTCACGCACTGTCTGCACTGCCCCATAGACTAATATAGGTGCGTAAGACCCGCGTGAAAAGCACGCGCGTCGCACGCGCGTATGTTACGCTCGTGTAAATGATGCCTTAGGCAAATATTCTACAAAAAAATACTTCATTCAGTCCATACAGCATAATGATGGCAACATCATAGTGTGGCAATGGTAATCTACATAAGGTTTTTGAAGGTTTTTGAAGGTATAGAGTAAAACAAAATACATGTAATTTCTGAGAGAAAACCTGCTTATAGAGTATAGTCACAAGCGACAGATTTTGTTGCAGAAATTTTCTGTTACTGAAAATCAGTTCTATTCATCTGAATAAAAATTACCTGCTGCAGAAATAACCACATTCAGATCAATCTCCCATGTGTGAATCCACCCTAAAGGTAGGGACACACAGGGTGGATATGCTGCATAAAAGTACACAGCGTATCTGTCCTGGAAACCGCAGGGAATTCCGCCCGAAAAACCACTCCAAATTTTGGTGCAGTTTTTCAGGCGGCATGTCCGCTGCGGAAATACTGCAGGAATGAAAAAAAAAAGTTTATACTTACCACCTGGGCGTTATCATGGCGACGCGTCCCTCTGTTCTGATCACAGCCCGTTCTTCTGGGCTGATGCTGTAGATGTGATTGGCCTTTGATTGGCTGTAGCAGTCACGTGGGATGAAGCATCATTCTAGAAGGCAGGGCTGCGCTCAGAACAGAGGATTGCATCGCAATGATTATGGCCGGGGGTAAATATAAGTTTTTTAATTGATTTGAAATAAGTCTTTTTTTTTTCTCATTTGCGATTTTTGCGGCAGAACCGTAGCGTTTCTGCTGCAAAAGTCGCAACACATGGGTCTTTGTTGCGGGTTTTACCTCTCCATTGAACTCAATGTGGAAAACCTGCAACAGAAGAGCAGCAGTTAAAAAAAAACACACCAAAGGTCAATTTATGAAGGGTTCCTCTGCAGATTTTTCCTGCTGTGAGTGGATGAGATTTGTACAAATTTCATCCACACTGCAGCTACCGCACTACGCTGCAGATTTTATACAATAAAATCTGTTACAGAAAATCCACAGTGTTTACGCCCAGTGTGTTCCTACCCTAAGGCCCCATGTAGACCACCGCAAAAAATATCCGTAATTGCGGACTGTAATACGGTTCGCAATTACAGACCCATTCAGTTCTATTGGCTGTGGACACATTTCCATATCGCTATGGATCGGTGTCCGTGCCGTATAACTGTACCGTAAAAGATAGAACATGTCCTAGCTTTTGCGTTTTACAGGCCGTGCTCCCATACTTTGTATGGGAGAACGGGCTGAAAATCTGGGCGGCTGTCCGCGGCCATCAACGGCCGGCCGTGCCCGCAATCGTGGTTCGTGATTACAGGCACGGCCGTGTGCATGAGGTCTAAATCTGCAAGAGAGCTGTAAACTTGGGATCTATGTTCTAGCAAGATAACCCCAAAATGTAAAGCAACCACATGAATGGTCTGGGAAAGTACAATCCTGGCTTCCATCCAACTGAGAATTTGTGGCTGGGCTTGAAGATATCTGTTTACACATATCTTCACAGAGCTTCAAGATTTTTTTAACAAAGAATGAGCACAAATAGCGCTGTTCATGTGTGCAAGGTGACAGGGACATGTACACAAGGACTCAAGACTGTAACAGCTGACGGGTATGTCAACTAAGTACTGACTTGAAGGGTTGTGAATAACTATGCACAGAAGTATTCATTGTAATTAATGTAGATCACAATGTGTAGAGATTTGTTTTCATGTTGACATTACAGAAGTTTTCTTTGTGTAAAAAAACTCCACTATGACTTAATGTCGCTTCACCATAAATAACAAAAAGGGACACATACTATTTTTAACCCCTTAACGACGTGTCAAGTACTAGTAGGTGACAGCCGTTAAGGGGAAGTATGGAGCGGGCTCAGGGGCTGAACGGGTGACCGCTGTGTTATACAGCTAACTCCTCACTGCTACAAGCAGAATCAAAGAACACTTTGACTCTGCCCATTTAACACCTTAAATACTACGGTCAATTGCGACCGCTGCATTTAAATTGTTAAAATCAGGGGGCGCCCCCCTAAAAACACCATCGCCCCACCCGACCACGCAACCGGGGGGTGCCGATGATTTTCATGCCAGCCTGTGGGGCTAATGGAGGTCCCAGGTCTGCCATCTTTGAAGCCCTGCCTCTTTCAGGGCATCAAAGGAGAGTGTCAGTATCACGATATACTGCAATACGGATGTAGCCATCCTTATCTTGACTCTGATAACTTGCTGCAGCATGATATCACACAACAAAAGCAATTGAAAAGTCATTGACAAAGTCCAGATAAAGGATCTTTCCACTGTGTATTTAATGCGTTAAAAGTCAAGATAATGATGGCTACGTCTGTGCATTAGTATTGCAGTATATCATGAAAGTTATGCAACGAGGGGGACAAAAAAAATATATTAAAAGTTAAAAAAACAAAAACTTTTCCCATTTTTTTCCCTAAAGCAATGTTAAAAAAAATGTAAGTTAACATAACTGGTATTGCCGAGTCTGTAAAATTCCAAACTATCACAACCAACTATAACCCGCTCGGTGAACTCCATAAAAGAAACCATATATAAATCATGCAAATTGCTGTTTTTTCATCACTTCACATCACCTCCAAAAAATGTAAGAAAAAGTGGTCAAAAAGTCGTATGTACCCCAAAATGGTATAGGTGAAAACTACAGCTCGCCCCCAACAAAGCCCTCACACTGCTAAATTGATGGAAAAATAAAAACGTTGTGGTTCTCAATATGGAGACACAAATAATTTTTTTTTTAGCAAATAGTTTTATTTTTTTTAAAGTGGTAAAACATAAAACAAAACATATAAATTTGGTATTACAGAAATAGTATCAAGCTGCAGAATAAGTTGAATATGTAGTCTTTACTGCCTGATGGACAGCGGAAAAACAAACCCCCCCCCCCCCCCCAAAGTATGGCATAATCACAGTTTTTTGCCCATATCATCCCATAAATAAGTTTTTTTTCAGCTTCCCAGTACGGTATGCAGTTAATGGTGCCATGAAAAACTACAACTTGTTCCGCAAAAAACGAGCCCTCATATGGCTATGTCGACGAAGAAATAAAAAAGTTATGGCTTTTGGAAGGCGAGGAGGAAAAAATTACATTGAAAAAACTGAAATTGACTGTGTCATTAAGGGGTTAAAGGCACTGCATGTTGCACATTCTACCAGTACCAAACTGTTCATTATCTACATGCACTGTTACATAGGATCCCACAATGGTAGTGATACTTAGTTTCCCAAGTTAGAAATATAAGTATAATCACAATTTGTGTCAGCTAGTTATTATATTTATGACTATGTTCACATTTTCTTGTAATCATTTAATGAGATCTTCAAGGGCTGTGGATCATATGAATTCATGAAGCACATACTAAATAAATATTGGAATTATGTGTATACTGTAAGAAGCAAGTAACTGGTAAATAAAAAAGAAATACGTTTTTGGAGCTGTTTTTCTATTGACTCAATGAAAAACGGCTCTAAAAAGCAGCTCAAGAAGTGACATGCACTTCTTTTTACAAGACGCTTTTTAACGGGCCGTTTTTTCAAACGGCAGCGTAGAAAAATTCCCCCGTCGGAATGATCAGTCATTTTTTACATTGAAATGGGCAGATGTTTGGAGGTGTTCAGCCTCCGTATTTTTTGTCATTTTTCGGGGCATTTACGACCGTGAAAAATGGCTGAAAATAATCCGTGTGAACATATCCTTACACTTAAAATATGAGGATTCCAGTCATACTCTTTAGGTTGGATATTTGCTCTATATTCTAATCCCACGGCCCAGACTCGTTATGCTAGATATAAATCTATACCATACCTCATAGAGAAAGGAACAAGGCAGGACTGCCCTCTCTCCTATTATTTTCGCCTTATCTATAGAGCCTCGCTGCCACCACCAGGTTCATACCGTATGTCAAAGGATTAGAGGTAGCGGGACTCCCTCATAAATTTTGTCTGTATGCAGATGACATATTGTAGACGTTGACCCAACCTCTTACTACCCTACCTAATCTCTTTTTCTAGTCTCACAGCTGTCGATATCTGGCCTTGTCATTAATGATTCAAATGCATGCCCCCAATCTCCATGCCTGAAACCTATATCTTGCTTCTACAGTCCTCCTACACATTACAATGATACTTAACACACTTAAACTGCTTAGGAGTTTATATGTTGCGTTCTATAACAATTCTTAAAAACCCAGCTGATTTTAATTCAGGAATGACCTCATAAGTGTTTCTGCTATTGCTTGTGCTCTCAGTTGGCCACTGGGGGCGCATGGTAAGGTGAGCTCATTCCATCTGTTGATATGTTGTGGTGCTGTGGGGTGGCGTCTGTTGCTGTAGTGCTGCACTTGTGGGGGGGCGTGGCCCAGAGCCAAGGAGGCTTGGCACGGTCTGATATTATGGGTGCTTTTGGACCCCTGGGTTGCTCCCTCTGCAGGAGCGGTGCTGCGGTTGCGATGGCCACCATGCGGTGCTGCAACCGATAAAGTAGGGACCCACTTTATAGAGGTCGCCGTGAAGTGGCAAGTGGGCTTATACAATTTGATCAAAATGTTAACAAAGAACCTCATGTTCATGTTTATAAATTATGCCTAGCGGCTCAGATCAACATATATATTGTGGCTTGTGCGGTTCATGTCTATTTTCTCACAATGCTAATATTGTATATTCTGTCCTCCTCAATTATTTTGTTTTACTTGGCACCAGCACTCCATGCATTTGAAAAAAAACCCAGCTGATTTTAATTCAGGAATGACCTCATAAGTGTTTCTGCTCTTGCTTGTGCCCTCAGTTGGCCACTGGGGGCGCATGGTAAGGTGAGCTCATTCAATCTGTTCACATGTTGTGGTGGCGTCTGTTGCTGTAGTGCTGCACTTGTGGGGGGACGTGGCCCAGAGACAAGGAGGCTTGGCATGGTCTGATAGCATGGGTGCTTTTGGGCCCCTAGGTTGCTCCCTCTGCAGGAGCGGTGCTGCGGTGGCCGCCATGCGGTGCTGCAACCGAGTAGGGACCCACTTTATAGAGGTCGCCGTGAAGTGGCAAGTGGGCTTACACAGTTTGATCAAAATGTCCAGCCCCCTGCTTCGATGCCTGAGCGTTGTTGTTGTTTCCCTAGTTTGTCTATGCAATGGTCAGCTAGTGTGTTCCTGTTCCCTGCATTCCGTACTATCCTGGTCGAGTACTGTGCTGAGCTGCGAGTCGTGCTGTGCTGTATTACACGCCTGACCTGCTTCACCACGCCTGACGTCTACCTGCTGGCTAGTCCCAGCGGAGCCTGCCTTGCTACTGTCCGAGCTGCCACAGGTACCCTATACGAATTATAGACATTGACCTGCGCCCTGTTGGCCAGCTGCCATACCGCCAAAGTGGTACGGTTCAGTGGGTCCACAGACCCTACGTGACAGTACGCTCAGGCCATGGACCCCGCTGGTCGATTCAAGACCATGACGACGTCACAAGAGATGCGGGCGGATATGCTATACCTCCGGTCTCGACAGGACCAACTCCTCCAGGCGTTGAACATTCTTGAACGTCGGCGGGAGGCACAAGCTGCCGTTCCTCCTACTACACCTCCTGGCAGTGTTGATCCTCAGACTACACCTCTTGGCAGTGTTGACCCGCGTGTTTCTTTGCCACTTCCTCACCGCTATGATGGAGACGCAAGTACTTGTCGTGGATTTTTGAATCAGTACCAGATCCACTTCAGCCTGTATACTAGGACATTTTCGTCTGATGGCGCAAGTGTCGCTTTCATCATCTCTCTCCTCACTGGCAAGGCTCTTGCATGGGCGAACCCTATTTGGGAGAGACAAGGACCTGAGACCCGTGACTTCCAAGGCCCATCCTGTGTTGCTCAATAAATCAGCTTACCGGCACTTATCTGCCTTTGCTTCTTACTGAGGAGCGCTCTCCAAAAAATATCCAGTTTTTAAATATATATATTTTTTCGAAATATATAATCCTTATTTTCCTGCGGTCAATTCCCTTGATGCCGGTACCTGGATACGGAAAGCTGAAACCTGGCTACAAAAACTGCCTTTTACACTAAGCTGTATCTGCCAGTACTAGCTTTTATGGTGAGCCTAACCACTTACCTTTATTATTCATTGCCCTATCTATAAAGGTTTATCTTGCACCATGTGGCGCTGTGTATATTTTTCTCTCTTCAGACAAGGCTTCCTCTGGACTTTTCGCATGGTGTTTGAGGAGCCTGGACGGGTCTCATCTGCAGCGGCTTCTTTGATTAACCTACGCCAAGGAGACACCTCCATGAGTGAGTACGCCATTCACTTCTGGCGGGATAGCTGTTATGGAACAATGAGGCCCTGGTGGCTGCATTCTGGCATGGACTGGCTCCTAAAATTATGGATGAACTTGCCGCTCGAGATCTGCCACCTACCCTGGATGGCCTCATCCTTCTGCCCGCCCGGATTGATATGTGTATCCAAGAATGCCTCCAAGAGGTTAGTCGAGAGGGAGGCCTTCCTAGTCTGGCTCCTACTTTGCAGCAGCCCCTACTGACCTCAGATGTCGATCCTTCCAAGGAGTCAGTGATGATGGACCAGTGTAAGCTATCCACCCAGGAGAGACAACGCAGACGCACTTCTGTGTCTTTATTGCGACTTCGGTGGCCATCTTGTGCGCCTGTGTCCCCAAAGATCCCAAAGCCTAGAGTTGCTAGGAGTGACAACCTTGGGTAAGAGTGTACTTCCGTGTATATTGTCCATACCTGTGACCATAGTGTCCGGCGAGAGAACGCATCAGGTCTCTGCGTATCTGGACTCTGGATCCGCTGCTAATTTCATCCGTAGAGACCTGGTGGATCTTCTTCAATTACCCACCACCCCTCTGGAGAGTCCATTGACAGTTGCTTCAGTAAATGGACTACCTCTGCCAGACCAAGTTACAGCTGTAACCAAGCCGCTGAGGCTCCAAGTAGGGGCTCTTCACTCCGAACTTTTGTTGTTCTATGTCCTGTCCAAAGCTGTTAACCCTGTGTTGCTGGGCCTGCCTTGGCTCCGACTACATGCCCCAGTCCTAGACTGGAATTCTGGAGATGTTCTCCAGTGGGGTCCTGAGTGTCAAAGCCGATGCCTGGTGCAGATTCGTTCGGCTCAGCCTTCTCTGTCTCGGTCATTGGCAGGATTGCCGGGTCATTATGCTGTATTTTCGGACGTCTTCAGCAAGAGGGAGGTGAAGACATTGCCTCCACATCGGGCGTATGACTGCCCTATCGAACTGATTATGGTACTCTGCTTTCCTGTCTTCCTATATAGTCTAATGTTATCTCTAAGTTTTGTCAAAGTGTTTGATCTTCGTTAAGTTTTATGATCATCCAGACCAGCTAGTTTTTTTGTTTATCTCTGCATAGCTTTTCCCCTCATGTGTCTAGTTGATTTGATTAATAGCTGAACGAGCTTAATTAGGCCTAGATCTGAACATCCACTCCCCTATAAATTTAGACGTAGCATAAGGGGAAGGCACTCGTGCAGGGGGGCATGAAGGAAGAAGTCATCTCTGTCCAAGTGTCATATTGTCAAAGTGTCCTGGCAGTTATACATGGCAGTTGGACAGGGTCAGTTACAGGTAACCTGCATTACCAAATAAAACAAACTAGCACACATTCTAATTATTAGATACAATATTTTACCTGTTAGCAAACAAAATACAAACAAACATGTTCACTACCGCACTCATCATTATAGCTGCTCTTGCTTTACAATCATACCGTCCATTTAGGCACTGGGAAAAATCAGTCCACATCAGTCCCTCTCTCCTTCCCCCGCCCATGTACAGCTCCCATGCACTATTCACATTCCTCAGTCACCTTAACCCATCTCATCCCACTGCTCAACAGAAAAAACGCTCTCATAAATTACAGAACCATCTGCTGTCTCTCCCTATTCTCCTGCTACTAGCTGCAGGGGACATATCTCCCAACCCTGGTCCTCCCTTTTCTTCTGCCAAGCTCAACCACTTACCTGCCACACATAGAAACCCTGCAAATCTTCTTAACCCCTTAAGGTCGCAGCCTAGTTTGGGCCTTAAGGCTCAGAGCCCATTTTTAAAATCTGACATATTTCACTTTATGTGGTAATAACGTTGGAATGCTTAAACCTATCCAAGCGATTCTGAGATTGTTTTCTCGTGAGACATTGGGCTTTATGTTAGTGGGGAGTTGATCACAGGGGATCAAGAGAAGGCAGAGTTACTAAATGGGTTCTTTAGCTCTGTATATACAACTGAAGAAAGAGCAGCTGATGTAGCCGGTGCCAGTGCTGTTAATATATCAGTTGATATACTGAATTGGATGAATGTAGAGATGGTCCAAGCTATATTAAATAAAATAAATGTGCACAAGGCCCCGGGACCAGATGGGTTACACCCTAGAATTCTTAAAGAGCTTAGTTCAGTTATTTCTGTCCCCCTTTTCATAATATTCAGAGAATCTCTAGTGACTGGTATAGTGCCAAGGGACTGGCGCAGGGCAAATGTGGTGCCTATTTTCAAAAAGGGCTCTAGGTCTTCCCCAGGTAATTATAGACCAGTAAGCTTAACATCCATCGTGGGGAAAATGTTTGAGGGGCTATTGAGGGACTATATACAGGATTATGTGACAATAAATAGTATTATAAGTGACAGCCAGCACGGTTTTACTAAGGACAGAAGTTGTCAAACTAACCTAATCTGTTTTTATGAAGAGGTGAGCAGAAGTCTAGACAGAGGGGCCGCTGTGGATTTAGTGTTTTTGGACTTTGCTAAGGCATTTGACACTGTCCCCCATAGACGCCTAATGGGTAAATTAAGGACTATAGGTTTAGAAAATAAAGTTTGTAATTGGATTGAGAATTGGCTCAAGGACCGTATCCAGAGAGTTGTGGTCAATGATTCCTTCTCTGAATGGTCACCGGTTATAAGTGGTGTACCCCAGGGTTCAGTGCTGGGACCACTATTATTCAACTTATTTATTAATGATATAGAGGATGGGATTAATAGCACTAATTCTATTTTTGCAGATGACACCAAGCTATGTAATATAGTTCAGACTATGGAAGATGTTCATGAATTACAGGCAGATTTAAACAAACTAAGTGTTTGGGCGTCCACTTGGCAGATGAAGTTTAATGTAGATAAATGTAAAGTTATGCATCTGGGTACCAACAACCTGCATGCATCATATGTCCTAGGGGGAGCTACACTGGCGGATTCACTTGTGGAGAAGGATCTGGGTGTACTTGTAAATCATAAACTCAATAACAGCATGCAGTGTCAATCAGCTGCTTCAAAGGCCAGCAGGATATTGTGGTGTATTAAAAGAGGCATGGACTCGCGGGACAGGGATGTAATATTACCACTTTACAAAGCATTAGTGAGGCCTCATCTAGAATATGCAGTCCAGTCCTGGGCTCCAGTTCATAGAAAGGATGCCCTGGAGTTGGAAAAAATACAAAGAAGAGCAACGAAGCTAATTAGGGGCATGGAGAATTTAAGTTATGAGGAAAGATTGAAAGAATTAAACCTATTTAGCCTTGAAAAAAGACGACTAAGGGGGGACATGATTAACTTATATAAATATATTAATGGCACATACAAAAAATATGGTGAAATCCTGTTCCTTGTAAAACCCCCTCAAAAAACAAGGGGGCACTCCCTCCGTCTGGAGAAAAAAAGGTTCAAGCTGCAGAGGCGACAAGGCTTCTTTACAGTGAGAACTGTGAATCTATGGAATAGTCTACCGCAGGAGCTGGTCACAGCAGGGACAGTAGATGGCTTTAAAAAAGGGTTAGATAATTTCCTAGAACAAAAAAATATTAGCTCCTATGTGTAGAAATTTTTCCTTCCCTTTTCCCTTCCCTTGGTTGAACTTGATGGACATGTGTCTTTTTTCAGCCGTACTAACTATGTAACTATGTAACTATGTAAAATTTGGTCGATATATTCAGTGTTTATTTGTGAAAAATTGCAAAATGTAGAGAAAAATTTGAAAAAATAGAATTTTTCCGAATTTAAATGCATGTGCTTGTAAAACAGATGGTTATACCAGCCAAAATAGTTACTAGTTCACATTTCCCATAAGTCTACTTTAGATCTGCATAGTTTTTAGAGCATTATTTTATTTTTCTTGGACGTTACAAGGCTTAGAACATAAACTGCAATTTCTCATATTTTTAAGAAAATTTCAAAAGCCTTTTTTTTAAGGTACCTGTTCAGTTCTGAAGGGGCTTTGAGGGGCCTATGTATTAGAAACCCCCATAAAACACCCCATTTTAAAAACTAGACCCCTCAAAGTATTCAAAATAGCATTTAGAAAGTTTTTTTTAACCCTTCAGGCATTTCACAGGAATTAAAGCAAAGTGGAGGTGAAATTTGCAAATTTCCTTTTTCTTGCTGAATTTCAATATTATTCTATTTTTTTCTGTAACAAAGAAGGTTTTACCAGAGAAACACTACTAAATATGTATTGTCCAGATTCTGAAGTTTTTAGAAATGTCCAACATGTGGCTCTACTGCGCTCGTGGACTAAAACACAAGCCCCAGAAGCAAAGAAGCAGCTAGTGCATTTTGGTGCTTCTTTTTTATTAGCATATATTTTAGGCAGCATGCCTGGTTTGGAGAGGTGTTGAGGTGCCAAAACAGTAGGAATCCCCCAAAACTGACCCCATTTTGGAAACTGCACCCCTCAAGGAATTCATTTATGGTTGTTGTTACCATTTTGACCCCGTAGTTTTTTCACAGCGCGTATTTGAATTGGGCTGTGAAATTAAAAGAATGACAATTTTTCCAATAAGATGTCATTTTTGATCAGAATTTCTAATTTTCACAGGGAACAAAATGCCCCATTTTGTTGCCCAATTTGTCCTGAGTGCGGCAATCCCCATTTGTGGTGATAAACTGCCATTTGGGCCCATGGGAGGACTCAGAAGGAAAGGAGCGCTATGTGTTCTTAGGGGTCCAGATTTTGCTGGATTGGTTTTCGGGTGCCATGTCGCATTTGCAGAGCCTCAGAGATATCAAAGCAATGGAAACCCACCAAAAGTGACCCCATTTTGGAAACAAAACCCCTCAAGGAATTCATTTATGGGTGTTGTGACCATTTAGACCACACAGTTTTTTCACAGAACTTATTTGAATTGGGCTGTGAATTTAAAATTTTTTTATTTTTTCCAATAAGAGGTAGTTTTGGCTCAAAATATCTTATTTTCACAAGGAATAAAATACCCCAATTTGTTGCCAAATTTGTCCTGAGTGTGGCAATACCCTATTTATGGTGATATACTGCCGTTTGGGCCCATGAGAGGGATCAGAAGGAAAGGAGCGCTATGTGTTCTTTGGATCCCAGATTTTGCTGGATTGGTTTTCGGGTGCCATGTCGCATTTGCAGAGCCCCAAAGGTATCAAAGCAATGGAAACCCACCAGAAGTGACCCCATTTTGGAAACTACACCCCTCAAGGAATTCATTTATGGGTGTTGTGACCATTTAGACCCCACAGTTTTTACACAGAATTTATTTGAATTGGGCTGTGAATTTAAAAAAAATTAATTTTTTCCAATAAGAGGTAGTTTTGGCTCAAAATGTCTTATTTTCACAAGGAATAAAATACCCCAATTTATTGCCCAATTTGTCCTGAGTGCGGCAATACCCCATTTGTGGTGATAAACTGCCGTTTGGGCCCATGGGAGGCCTCAGAAGGAAAGGAGCGCTATGTGTTCTTTGGAGCCCAGATTTTGCTGGATTGGTTTTCGGGTGCCATGTTGCATTTGCAGAGCCCCAGAGGTATCAAAGTAATGGAAACCCACCAGAAGTCACCCCATTTTGGAAACTACACCCCTCAAGGAATTTATTTATGGGTGTTGTGACCATTTAGACCCCACAGTTTTTTCACAGAATTTATTTGAATTGGGCTGTGAATTAAAAAAAAATGTAATTTTTTCCAATAAGAGGTAGTTTTGGCTCAAAATTTCTTATTTTCACAAGGAATAAAATACTCCATTTTGTTGCCCAATTTGTCCTGAGTGTGGCCATACCCTATTTGTGGTGATAAACTGCTGTTTGGGCCCATGGGAGGGCTCAGAAGGAAAGGACCACCGTGTGGCCTACTGGGAATTTTCTGGTGCGAAGTCATGTGTGCAGAAGCCCCTGAGGTATCAGTACAGTTGAAACCCCCGAGAAGTGACCCCGTTTTAAAAACGACACCCCTTAAGGATTTAATCTAGAGGTGTAGTGAGCATTTTGACCCCACAGGTATTGTGTAAAAGATAATGCGCAACAGATGGTGCAGAGTGAGATTTGCAATTTTCTATATATATGCCATGTCAGTGTCCGATATATTGTGCCCAGCATGTGCCACCGGAGACATACACCCCATAAACTGTAATGTGGGTTCTCCCGGGTACGGCAATACCCTACATGTGGCTGTTATTAGCTGCCTAGGCACACGGTAGGGCTCAGAAGGAAAGGACCACCATTTGGCCTACTGGAGCTTTTCTGGTGCTAAGTCTTGTACGCAGAAGCCCCTAAGGTACCGGTACAGTTGAAACCCCCGAGAAGTGACCCTGTTTTAAAATCTACACCCCTTAAGGCATTCATCTAGAGGTGTAGTGAGCATTTTGACCCCACAGGTATTGTGTAAAAGATAATGCGCTACAGATGGTGCAGAGTGAAATTTGCAATTTTCTATACATATATGCCAATTCAGTGTCCGATATAGTGTGTCAAGTGTAACGTCCGTGGCTGCGGGCTGTCAGCTCCAGCCTCCCGCTGACAGCCGCAGCCACGAGTCGGCAAGCGCTGGCCCCAGCCTCCTCCTCAGGAGACGCCAGCGCTTGCATCCACTCACCTTCGCCGGAGCCCGCAGGGTGCCCACTCTTAAAGGGGCAGCGCGCGCACCGGACATCTTGAACGACCTTTGACCCGTGAGTACCCTGGGCTATAAGAGGGGTCCAGCCCCCTAGTTCGATGCCTGAGCGTTGTTAGTTTTCCCAGTCTGTCTTGCAAATGGTCTGTAAAGGATCTGCCAGGCACTACGTCTGGGTATACTCCCAGGATTAATCAGTCGACACCTGAGGCCAGACCTCTGAGACTGACACCTGCTCCCACCAATCAGGGTGGCAGGCTCAGGAGTGGGAGAGCCTATCGCGGCCTGGTCAGTCAGAGTTAGCTCCGCCCCCTGTCCATTTATACCTGCCGTTTTCTCTTCCTCCTTGCTTGTTATTCTTCTTGGATTCCTGGCCCCACTGCTGCCTTGCTCCAGCCTGCTTCTGCCGTGCTTCTGCCTTGCTTCAGTTCCGTTTATCCTGCGTTGCTCTGCCCCTGGCTTGCTTCTGCTCCGTGCTCCCGTTTGTATACTCCACTACTTCCTGATCCTGACTGGCTCATTCACCGCTCCGTTTCCTCGCAGCGTTCCGTGGGCTACTGTATTCCCTTGCGTGTTCCCTGTTTGTACTCCTTGCACTTAGACAGCGTAGGGACCGCCGCCAAGTTGTACCCCGTCGCCTAGGGCGGGTCGTTGCAAGTAGGCAGGGACAGGGCGGTGGGTAGATTAGGGCTCACTTGTTCCCTTCACCTCCTTCCTGCCATTACATGGTCCCTTAGTGTTTCCCGTTCCTGTTGTTACCCGTACCTTGTTCCCCGTTCCTGTTTCCGTGCTTTGCCCTAGTATCTAGTCGTGCCACGTCCGGAGGAATCTGCGACGTCCTGTGTCATCTGCCATGTCCAGAGGAATCTGCCACGTCTGGAGGAATCCGCCACGTCCTGTGTAATCTGCCACATCTGGAGGAATCCGCCACGTCTGGAGGAATCCGCCACATCTAGAGGAATCCGCCACGTCCTGTGTCATCTGCCATGTCCGGAGGAATCCGCCACGTCCTGTGTTATCTGCCACGTCCGGAGGAATCCGCCACGTCTGGCGCAACTTGCGGCTCCTGTGTCATCCGCCACGTTTGGCGCCATCTGCTGCACCCATCTCATCTGTGCCAGAGCTGCGGCCACCATCTGGACTATTCAGGTACCCTTGTGCGGGACATTGTATTTCTGGGGTGTCCTGTTCCTTGGCCAGCTGCCTCCCCGCTGCGGCGGTACGGCCTAGTGGGTCCACTAACCCGCTTCGTGACAGTACGCTCAGGCCATGGACCCCGCTGGTCAACCTGCGACGTTGTCTACACAAGCCATGCTGGCTGAGATGGAGGATCTCCCGTCACGACAAGACCAGCTCCTCCTGTTGGTGAACGCCATAGCCCATCGGCTGCTTGCTCCATCCACAGTCATCACCGCACCCGTTCCTGCGGTTCTGCCTGCTACACTTCCTGTCTGTACCGGTACCAACCCCCTGTGTTTCTTTCCGCTACCTCCACGCTATGACGGAGATCCGAGGTCCTGCAGGGGATTTTTGAATCAGTGCCTGATCCATTTCAGACTACATGCCAGGTCCTTCTGTTCGGATGACATCAGGATCGCCTTTATCATCTCTCTCTTTACCGGCAAAGCCCTGGCATGGGCCAATCCTCTGTGGGAACATCAGGGACCAGAGACCCGGGACTTGCAGTGCTTCTTACAGACCTTCCGCTCGATCTTTGAGGAACCTGGGAGAGTTTCTTCGGCTGCTGCATCCTTGCTGACCCTACACCAGGGAGACCTCTCCGTGGGCGAGTATGCCATTCAGTTCCGTATCCTGGCTGCTGAATTGACCTGGAACAACGAGGCTTTGGTGGCTACATTCTGGCAGGGACTGTCTTCAGGGATCAAGGACGAGCTGGCTGCTCGCGATCTGCCATCTACCCTGGACGATCTTATCCTACTCGCCTCCCGTGTCGACATGAGGATCCGGGAACGTTCCCAAGAGGTTCTCCGGGGAAGAGAACTTCCCAGGCTGGATTCTGCTGTCCCGCAATCCTCCTCAGTCGTCCCACCAGAGGACCCGATGCAGAGTAATTATGTTAAATTGTCTACCCAGGAGAGACAACGCAGACGCACTTCTGGACTTTGTTTGTATTGCGGCCATGGAGGCCATGTTGTGCGTCTGTGCCCCCAGAGGCCGGAGAGACCCCATTGCCTGGGATTGGTTGGAGAGACAACACTAGGTGGAACAGAATCTAACAGAGGATTCGCTTCCAAACTGACTATTCCTGTGACCCTGGTATCCGGCGATAGGACGCATCAAGTCTCTGCCTATCTTGACTCTGGTTCTGCTGCAAATTTCATCCAGAAAGAGCTTGTGGATCATCTTCAGCTGCCCACAGTTCCCCTGTAGACATCTTTGGCTGTTGCCTCAGTTAATGGACTGCCTCTGCCTGATCCCATTACCTCTAGAACCAAGCCGTTGAAGCTCCAGGTTGGAGTACTTCATTCTGAATTTATTTCGTTCCTTGTTTTGCCCAAAGCCATCAATCCTGTTCTACTGGGCCTGCCTTGGCTTCGACTACATGCCCCAGTCCTGGACTGGAATTTTGGAGAGGTTCTCCAATGGGGCTCCAAGTGCCATGGTCATTGTCTGCTGCAGATCCATCCTGTCAAGCCTTCTCTGCCTCAGTCGCTGTCGGGACTGCCTCCCCATTTTGCTCAGTATGCAGATGTTTTCAGCAAAAAGGAGGCTGAGACGCTGCCTCCACATCGCACCTATGACTGCCCCATTGAACTGGTTCCTAATGCCTCTCTTCCCCGTGGACGGGTATATCCTCTCTCCCTGCCTTAGTCTCTATCCATGTCGGCCTATATAAAGGAGAATCTGGAGAGGGGTTTTATACGAAAATCTTCCTCCCCGGCCGGGGCTGGATTCTTCTTCGTTAAAAACAAGGATGGATCCCTTCGTCCCTGCATTGACTACAGGGGCCTCAACCTGATCACAGTCAAGAACAAATACCCATTGCCACTCATCTCTGAGCTATTTGATCGCATACGAGGGGCCAAAATTTTTTCTAAGCTAGACCTGCGTGGGGCTTACAATCTAGTCCGGATTCGCCGGGGTGACGAATGGAAGACGGCATTTAACACCCGGGACGGGCACTACGAATACCTGGTGATGCCCTTCGGACTGTGTAATGCTCCCGCAGTGTTTCAGGAGTTCGTTAACGACATCTTCCGAGATCTACTCTATGTCTGTGTTGTTGTTTATCTCGATGATATTTTAATTTTCTCCCCAGATCAGACGACTCATCGGAGGCATATTCGTCAGGTTCTACTATGATTGAGGGAGAATCATTTATACGCCAAGCTGGAGAAGTGCGTCTTTGAGAAGAGTTCTCTGCCCTTCCTGGGCTACATCATCTCGGATCAAGGCCTCAAGATGGATCCTGAGAAAGTGAAGGCTGCCCTGGAGTGGCCACGTCCCCAAGGCTTAAGGGCCATACAGCGGTTCCTGGGATTCGCCAATTTCTACCGGCAGTTTATTCCTAACTTCTCTTCTCTGACGTCTCCCATCTCGACCCTTACCAAGAAGGGCGTGAACGCCAAAGTGTGGACTCCAGAGGCAGAGTCTGCATTTAATAGCCTGAAGAGTGCCTTCACTTCAGCCTCGATCCTCCATCATCCTGACGTATCTCGGCAGTTCTCACTGGAAGTGGACGCTTCCTCTGTCGGTGCAGGTGCACTCCTGTTCCAGAGGAGCTCCAAAGGAAAGGCAGTAGTATGTGGCTACTACTCTAGACTGTTTTCTTCTGCTGAGAGCAATTACTCCATTGGAGATTGGGAGCTGCTGGCCATCAAATTGGCTCTGGAGGAGTGAAGACATCTTCTGGAGGGCGCTGCTCACCCCATCCTGATCTTCACCGACCACAAGAACCTCACTTACCTTCAGTCCGCTCAAAGACTTAATCCTCGTCAAGCCAGGTGGTCGCTGTTTTTCACCCGTTTTCTGTTTGCGCTCCACTACCGTCCCGCAGACAAGAATGTGAGGGCCGATGCCCTGTCCAGATCGTTTGAGATGGAAGACACGGTGGAGTCCCTCCAGACCATCATAGACCCGTCCTGCATCGTCACTGCTAATCCTCTGCAGGTTAGAGACATCCCTCCTGGGAGGACTTTTGTTCGGTTGGCGGACAGGAGTAGAATTCTCCGCTGGGGACATAGTTATAAACTTGCTGGGCACGCCGGTGACCGTAAAACCCGAGACCTAATTGCTCGTCACTTTTGGTGGTCCACGCTACCTAAGGATGTTCTGGACTTTGTCTCTGCTTGCACGGTGTGTGCCTCTAACAAAGTGACTCACTCCAAGCCTGCCGGCCTGCTTCAACCTCTGCCTGTACCCAATGCCCCCTGGCAGCACATTGCGATGGACTTCGTCACAGACCTTCCCCCCTCAGCAGGATGTAACACTGTCTGGGTGGTGGTGGACCGGTTCTCTAAGATGGCTCATTTTATCGGCCTACCTTCTGCTCCTCGTCTGGCAAGTCTCTTCATTCAGCACATCTTCCGCTTGCATGGCTTGCCTCTTCACATTGTGTCCGACCGGGGGGTTCAGTTTACCTCTAAGTTCTGGAGAGCCCTCTGTAAACTCCTGGATGTTAGATTGGACTTTTCCTCTGCCTATCACCCCCAATCCAATGGGCAAGTTGAGAGGATCAACCAGATCATGGAAAATTATCTCCGCCATTTCATCTCTTCTCAGCACGATAACTGGGTACAGCTTCTACCATGGGCTGAATTTTCTTACAACAACCACACAAGTGAGTCCACCACTTCCACTCCGTTTCACATCATGTACAGTCAACATCCCAGAGTTCCTCTCCCTGTGTCGACTTCATCTCAGGTTCCCGCTGCTGACTCTGCATATGGGGACTTCCTGCAAATCTGGCAACAGACCCGGTCCTCTATTTTGCTGGCAGTAGATTGCATGAAGCGAAAGGCAGATATTAAGAGAAAAGAGCCGCCTCAGTATCTTCCGGGGACTAAAGTCTGGCTGTCCTCTCGGAACATTCGCTTGAGGGTGCCTTCATACAAGTTCGCTCCCAGGTTCCTTGGACCATTCGAGGTCCTGCAGCAGATCAACCCTGTCGCCTACAAGCTTCAGCTGCCTCCTACCCTCAGGATTCCCAACTCCTTCCACGTCTCCCTCCTGAAGCCTGTGATCCTAAACCGCTATTCCAAGACTCCCAGCCCTGCGGTTGCTCCCAGCGGCTCCTCGGACATCTTTTGAGGTAAAGGAGATCTTGGACACCAAGAGAGTGAGAGGAAAGACCTTGTATTTGGTGGATTGGAGGGGGTTTGGTCCCGAAGAGAGGTCCTGGGAGCCAGAGGAGAACCTCAATGCCCCTACTCTTCTAAAGAAGTTTCTCTCTCGCTCCGGTCCCAAGAAGAGGGGGCGTAAGAGGGGGGATACTGTAACGTCCGTGGCTGCGGGCTGTCAGCTCCAGCCTCCCGCTGACAGCCGCAGCCACGAGTCGGCAAGCGCTGGCCCCAGCCTCCTCCTCAGGAGACGCCAGCGCTTGCATCCACTCACCTTCGCCGGAGCCCGCAGGGTGCCCACTCTTAAAGGGGCAGCGCGCGCACCGGACATCTTGAACGACCTTTGACCCGTGAGTACCCTGGGCTATAAGAGGGGTCCAGCCCGCTAGTTCGATGCCTGAGCGTTGTTAGTTTTCCCAGTCTGTCTTGCAAATGGTCTGTAAAGGATCTGGAAGGCACTACGTCTGGGTATACTCCCAGGATTAATCAGTCGACACCTGAGGCCAGACCTCTGAGACTGACACCTGCTCCCACCAATCAGGGTGGCAGGCTCAGGAGTGGGAGAGCCTATCGCGGCCTGGTCAGTCAGAGTTAGCTCCGCCCCCTGTCCATTTATACCTGCCGTTTTCTCTTCCTCCTTGCTTGTTATTCTTCTTGGATTCCTGGCCCCACTGCTGCCTTGCTCCAGCCTGCTTCTGCCGTGCTTCTGCCTTGCTTCAGTTCCGTTTATCCTGCGTTGCTCTGCCCCTGGCTTGCTTCTGCTCCGTGCTCCCGTTTGTATACTCCACTACTTCCTGATCCTGACTGGCTCATTCACCGCTCCGTTTCCTCGCGGCGTTCCGTGGGCTACTGTATTCCCTTGCGTGTTCCCTGTTTGTACTCCTTGCACTTAGACAGCATAGGGACCGCCGCCAAGTTGTACCCCGTCGCCTAGGGCGGGTCGTTGCAAGTAGGCAGGGACAGGGCGGTGGGTAGATTAGGGCTCACTTGTTCCCTTCACCTCCTTCCTGCCATTACATGGTCCCTTAGTGTTTCCCGTTCCTGTTGTTACCCGTACCTTGTTCCCCGTTCCTGTTTCCGTGCTTTGCCCTAGTATCTAGTCGTGCCACGTCCGGAGGAATCTGCCACGTCCTGTGTCATCTGCCACATCCAGAGGAATCTGCCACGTCCGGAGGAATCCGCCACATCCTGTGTCATCTGCCACGTCCAGAGGAATCTGCCACGTCTGGAGGAATCCGCCACGTCCTGTGTAATCTGCCACATCTGGAGGAATACGCCACGTCTGGAGGAATCCGCCACGTCTAGAGGAATCCGCCACGTCCTGTGTCATCTGCCACGTCCGGAGGAATCCGCCACGTCTGGCACAACTTGCTGCTCCTGTATCATCCGCCACGTTTGGCGCCATCTGCTGCACCCATCTCATCTGTGACAGAGCTGCGGCCACCATCTAGACTATTCAGGTACCCTTGTGCGGGACATTGTATTTCTGGGGTGTCCTGTTGTTTGGCCAGCTGCCTCCCCGCTGTGGCGGTACGGCCTAGTGGGTCCACTAACCCGCTTCGTGACACCCAGCATGCGCCACCGGAGATATACACCTCATAAACTATAATGTGGGTTCTCCCGGGTACGGCAATACCCTACATGTGGCTGTTATCAGCTGCCTGGGCACGCAGCAGGGCTCAGAGGGGAAAGATGAGGAGGGGTAAGCTGTGCGAAGTGGATCAGAGCGAGTAAAACTGGGGTAAATTAAAAATAAAGGGATGTATGATAAATTTGAAAACACTCTTTCATACAGAGCTCTGGTTTTTCGGGACACGCGTCACATTGATATATTGTGTCCCTCCTTATCCCCCTCTTATATCAGACTTTGCACCTCTTTTGACTTTTTCCCTTCTTGCCAGTTTGGGGAACTTCTCCTGGAAAGTGTTGCCCTGGTACGATGCGTGTGGCCCCGCTTCCAGAAGTACTGTAGGGCTTCAGGACTTGATCTGACAAGTCCACCCCTCCCATTTACCTATTGTAGTCCAGGATGGAGTCTGGTTTGGGGGTCTCTGTACTGGTACCTCGTACTGGTACATGGGTACTGGTGTGGCATCTCCCTTGTCTTGTACTTGACACACAATATGTTGCTGCTAGAATGTGCCCTGGTCTCACCCCTTCTGAGTGTTTGCCCTGCAGAGTCTTAGGGAGGCCTCTCAGATTTCTTCTAGCAGTGCCGCATGCCGCAGGACTTCTGGAAGCGAGGCAGTTGAAGAGTGGGACGCTGATATAAAAATTATCCAGGTAGAGGTGGTAACCGTGGTCCAGCAGTGGGTGCACCAAATCCCACACAATTTTTGTATTAACTCCCAGTAAGGGGGGGGGGTATTCTGGGGGCTGAATACTGGTGTCCTTCCCTTCATATATCCTAAATTTGTAGGTATACCCTGATGCACTCTCGCACAGCTTATACATCTTCACGCCATACCTTGCCATCCTACCCGGCAGGTACTGGCGGAATTGAACCCTCCCTTTAAAATGTACCAAGGACTCATCAATAGAAATACACTTCTCGGGGCTGTATGCTTGGGAAAACCGGGCACTGAAACGGTCTAATAGGGGTCTCCGTTTATACAAACGGTCAAAACTGGGGTCATTTCGGGGTGGGCACGGCTCATTATGAGTATAATGTAAGAAGCGAAGTATTGCCTCATTTTTATTTTATTTTTTAGTTTCCAGCTCCGTTGTGAAGTTGCTTTGAGGGGCCCATATATTAGACACCCTTATCAAACACCCCATTTCAGAAACTAGACCCCTCAAAGTATTCACAAGAGCATTTAGAAAGTTTATTAACCCTTTAGATGTTTCACAGGAATTTAGAGCAAAGTAGAGGTGAAATTTAATTAATTTAATTTAATTTATTAGGCACCATGTCCGGCTTGAAGAGGTCTTGTGGTGCTAAAACAGTGGAAACCCCCCAAAAGTGACCACTTTTTGGAAACTAGAGACCTTGAGGAATTCATTGTAGTTTTCTTGGGGTGCATGCGACTTTTTGATCAGTTTTTATTCTATTTTTAAGAGGCGTGGTGACTAAAAAACAGGAATTTTACTATTGTTTTTTATTATATTTTTTTTACAGCGTTCACCGTGCGCTATAAATGACATATTCACTTTATTCTGCGGGGCGATACGATTACGGCGATACCAGATGTTTATAGTTTTATTTTATTTCTTATGGCGTTTGCACAATAAAATACATTTTGTAAAGTAGAATTAATTTTTTGTGTTACCTTATACTAAGAGCCATAACTGTTTTATTTTTTGCGTAACGAACTGTAGTTTCGATCAGTACCATTTTTAGGTACATGCGACTTTTTGATCTCTTTTTATCCCATTTTTTCGGAGGTGAAGTGACCAAACTATTGTGATTGTGGTACGGTTTATTATTATTTTCTGTTACGGCGTTCACCGCGTGGGATAAATAACGACATTGTTTTGTAGTTCAGGACGTTACGGACGCGGCGATACCCATTATGTATAGTTTATTTGTTTATTTATATATTTTTATTAATAATAAAGGACTGATAAGGGGAAAGGGGGGATTTTTACTTATAGCACTTTTAAAACTTTTATTTTCTTATTTTTACACAACATTTTTTTACACTTTTTTTACTTTGTCCCACTAGGGGACATGAGGGCAGGAGGCTCTGATCGCTATTCTAATACACTGCACTACATACGTAGTGCAGTGTATTAGAACTGTCAGCTATTCGCTGACAGCAAGCATAGTGGGTCCTGACTTTGTCAGGACCCACTAGGCTTCCGTCGATGGCGTAGCCAGAGTCCATTGTTAGAATTCTGGTTGCCATAGTAGCCATCGCGGCCCGCTATCGTGTAGCAGGCTGGCGATGGCAGCTTAACCCCTAAGAAGCCGCGATCGCTATTGAACGCGGCTTCTAAGGGGTTAATCGGCGGGGACCACCGCGATCGGTCCCTGCACACTAAGCTGTGATAGCCTGCTGTCGGAAACAGCAGGTATCACAGCTCAAACACGCGCCGGGGAAAGATGGCGCCGTGTTAACTCAGGTCAGTACTATTACTGAGCTGAGCACGAACGATGCGCTCAGCAGGACGTAATAGTACTGACCTGAGCGCAAAGGGGTTAACATTCCTTGTATGTCTTCTCCTGTCTCTTTTAACTGTGCTCTCTGGAATTCCGTGTGCAACAAACTCACCTTTATTCATGACTTATTCCTTTCTAACTCTCTCAACCTTCTGGCTCTTACGGAAACATGGCTGTACCTGTCTGACACTGCTTCCCCTGCTGCTCTATCTTATGGTGGTCTCCATTTCTCTCATGTCCCCAGACCTGAGAACAGGCAGGGTACCTGAGACTACCAGATCACAGTGAAGAATAAATTATCCGTTGCCACTGATCTCTGAACTGTTTGATTGTATACGTGGTGCCAAGATTTTTTATAAACTAGGCCTGCGTGGGGCTTACAACCTAATCCGGATTCTCCAGGGTGACGAATGGAAGACTGCATTTAACATGATAGGTGATGGACACTATGAATATCTTGTAATGCCCTTCAGTTTGAGTAATGCTCCCGTGGTCTTCCAGGAGTTCGTTAATGAAATTTTCCGTGACCTCCTCTATGTTTGTGTTGTGGTCTATCTTGATGATATCTCGATTTTTTTTCTCCAGATCCTATGACGCATCAGAGACATGTCCGTCAAGTTTTGCTACGGTTAAGGGAGAATTGTCTGTACGTCAAGTTGGAGAAGTGCATGTTTGGCAGAGATGCTCTACCCTTCCTGGGCTACATCGTCTCGAATCGAGGTCTCGAGATGGATCCTGAAAAGGTAAAGTCTGTCCTGGAATGGCCATGCCCTCAAGGCTTGAGTGCCATACAGCGCTTTCTGGGATTCACCAATTTTTACAGACAGTTTATTCCAAACTTCTCCTCACTGACTTCTCCTATCTCTAACCTCACTAAGAAGGGCATGAACGCCAAGGTGTGGACTCCCGAAGCAGAGCCCGCATTCAATAGCCTGAAGAGTGCCTTCACGTCAGCCTCTATCCTCCATCATCTAGATGTCTCTCTGCAGTTCTCGTTGGAGGTGGACACATCCTCTGTTGGTGCTGGTGCACTCCTGTTCCAGAGAGGTCCCAAGGGCAAGTCAATGTTGTGTGGATGTTTCTCTAAGCTCTTCTCTTCTGCAGAACGCAACTACTCGATTGGGGATCGGGAGTTACTGGCCATCAAATTGGCTCTGGAAGAATAGAGACATCTACTAGAGGGTGCAGCTCATCCAATCCTAATTTTTACAGACCACAAGAATCTGACCTACCTGCAGACGGCCCAACGGCTGAACCCTCGTCTGGCCAGGTGGTCACTGTTCTTTACCAGGTTCCAGTTTGAGCTCCATTATCGTCCGGCCGACAAGAATGTGAGGGCCGATGCCTAGTCCAGGTCTTTCGAGACAGAAGACATCAAGGAGATTCAACAGAACATTATTGATCTTGCATTGCCTCTGTAAATTCCCTGCAAGTTGGGGACATTCCTCCAGGAAGGAATTTTGTGCACCTGTCTGATCGTGGAAGAATTCTCCACTGGGGACACTCCTCAAGACTGGCAGGTAACGCGTGGGTCCATAAGACTTGGGATCTGATTGCTCATCATTTGTGGTGACCCACACTGCCCAAGGACATTATGGACTTTGTTTCTACCTGTTCAGTATGTGCAGCCAACAAGGTTGCTCACTCCAGACCTGCTGGTCTGCTCCAGCCATTGCCTGTGCCCAATGCTCCCTGGCAGGCTATAGCTATGGACTTTATTAAGGACCTGCCTCTCTCTGCCGGATGCAGTACTGTCTGGGTGGTGGTGGATCGGTTTTCGAAGATGGCCCACTTCGTTCCTCTGAGGCTGGGTTCACACGACCTATTTTCCGGAGTAAACGAGGCGTATTATGCCTCGTTTTACGCCTGAAAATAGGGCTACAATACGTCGGCAAACATCTGCCCATTCATTTGAATGGGTTTGCCGACGTATTGTGCAGACGGCCTGTAATTTACGCGTCGTCGTTTGACAGCTGTCAAACGACGACGCGTAAATGGACTGCCTCGGCAAAGAAGTGCAGGGCACTTCTTTGCCACGTAATTTGAGCCGTTCTTCATTGAACTCAATGAAGCACAGCTCAAGATTTACGAGCATCTCAGATGGCTCGCAAAATGCGAGGAGGAGCATTTACGTGTGAAACGAGGCAGCTGTTAACAGTCTGTCTTTTCACACGTAAATGCCTCTCATCGTGTGAACATACCCTCACCGTTCTTCCTTCTGCTCCTCAGCTGGCCAAGCTGTTCATCCAACACATCTTCCGCCTGCACGGCTTGCCGCAGCATATTGTGTCTGATGTGGGGGTTCAGTTCATCTCGAAGTTCTGGAGAGCCCTCTGCGTACTTCTCGGTGTGAAGTTGGACTTTTCCTCAGCCTACCATCCTCAGTCCAATGGTCAGGTCGAGAGGATCAATCTGATCTTGGAGAAATACCTACACCACATCATCTCCATGCAGCATTATGACTGGGTGCAGCTGCTTCCGTGGGCTGAGTTCTCATATAATAATCACACCAGAAAGTCCACAAGGAATACACCGTTCTTCATTGTCTACGGCCAATACCCACGATTTCCTCTACCGGTGCCCAATACTTCCGATGTACCAGCATCTGACTCCGCTTTTAGAGACTTCCTTCAGATCTGGGAGCAGACTCGATCCTCCATCCTAAAGGCCGTCGACCGCATGAAACGGAAGGCTGACACAAGGAGAAGAGAACCTCCTAAATTTCTCCCTTGCACAAAGGTCTGGCTGTCTTCTAGGAATATCCGATTAAGGGTGGCGTCATGCAAATTTGCTCCCAGGTTCCTCGGACCCTTCAAGATCCTTCAGCAGATCAACCCTGTCGCCTACAAGCTTCGGCTGCCTCCTACCCTCAAGATCCCCAACTCCTTCCATGTCTCCCTCCTGAAGCCGGTGCTTCTGAACCGCTATACCAAGACTCCTAGCCCTGCGGTTGCCTCCAGCGGCCCTTCAGACACCTTTGAGGTTAAGGAGATCTTGGACACCAAAAAAGTGAGAGGAATGACTTTTTATTTTGCTGGATTGGAGGGGGGTTGGTCCTGAAGAGAGGTTCTGGAAGCCAGAGGAGAACCTCAATGCTCCTACTCTGCTGAAGAAGTTTCTCTCTCGCTCTGGCCCCAAGAAGAGGGGGCGTAAGAGGGGGATACTGTCATGTCCGTGGCTGCGGGCAATCAGCGTTACTCTCCCCATGACAGCCGCAGCCATGAGTCGGTGAGCGCTGGCCCCAGGCTCCTCCGCCTCACGAGATACCAGCGCTCGCTTCCACTCAGCTAAGCCGGATCCCGGATAAAGGGGCAGCGCGCGCACCGGACTTTGATGAAACATCAGGCCATGAGTACCCTGGACTATAAGAGGGGTCCAGCCCCCTGCTTCGATGCCTGAGCATTGTTGTTGTTTCCGTAGATTGTCTATGCAATGGTCTCCTAGTGTGTTCCCGTTCCTGTTCCCTGAATTCCGTACTATCCTGGTCGAGTACTGTGCTGAGCCATGAGTCGTGCCGTGCTGTATTCCACGCCTGACCTGCTTCACCACGCCTGACGTCTACCTGCTGCCTAGTCCCAGCCGAGCCTGCCTTGCTACTGTCTGAGCTGCCACAGGTACCCTATACGAACTATAGACATTGACCTACGCCCCGCTGGTCAGCTGCCATGCCGCCAAGGCGGTAAGGTCAAGTGGGTCCACAGACCCTACGTGGCACTTACCTTCTGGTATTAGATGATTATCTCTCCATTTCCTGGTGGCGTGCAAATGGCCTTGAAAAGGTTCATCACCTTCTTTTGTCCTCTGGCCTCTCTTCTTTTGAGACGTTGAAAGAAAAATACTCCACCATTCCATCATAAAGTTTCGGTCATATGCAATTTGAACATTAGCTTATGATTCTCCTTCACAATTTTGATTCCTCCCATCCTCAAACGTCGTTGAGTGCATATGTAAAACATCTCCACATTCTGGTGGTGTTATCTCACTTGTTTATTCCACATTGAACAACATTACCTATCATGCTACACAAATGGGAGTCATATTTAGCTGGGACAAGAGGCAAGGATGATTGGAACCATGCTTGGGACACAGTTTACTCCTGCTCTATTAATACAAATACAGTGGAATTTGCATATAAGGTTCACATGTGCTGGTGCTTAATCCCTGTACTAATAACCCTATTGGTTCCTGGCTATCCTGGCAACTTCTTTTGAAGTGTGTCTCCATTGGTAATATGTTGCATGTGTGGTGGACCTGTTTCAATGTACTGCGATTTTGGTCTCACGTTTATGGCCTAGCCCATGCAGTTATTCACACTTCTCTCCACCGAGACCCTTGGGAAGCCCTGCATCACCACAAATCTTCCGACCTCATCCAAGCATAATATTGATTACTTACATTTATATTTCAGCTAAGAAAATGATACCATAAAGAAACCATATACTCAGAATTTCCATTCAGGTTGGATACTTTTATGACCAATAAACAACTCAACGTTATTCTCTCCGATACCCACTCAAAATTTCTCAAGATCTGGGGTCCATCACTTACTAGTATATCGTTCTGATAATTCCAGGGATTTCTCATGGATGCCTTCCTCTCACTCCCCCCTCCCCACCTTTTTATTTTTTTTATTCTATCTCCTTTTTTCTATTTCTCTTCTCTTCTACTTTCTCGTTCTTCTGACTTTTTCTTCTATCGTTCTACTTCTTTGATGCGCTCTTGCTAGAGCGGTTTATTATATTACTGGGATGTTACAATGTTTGGATGGATGAAACGGCTCATGTGCTGTTCTTTCCGTAGTTGATGATTGATCAATGCTGCCTTTGTTGCCATTAAGAAAAACTAGTTGTTCTAACTTCTTATTTGTTTGCTTACTTGTAAAATTCAATAAAATATTTGGAGAGTAAACAAAAAGAAATACTAAGGCCCTGTTCACACAGGTTTTTTTTTACACGTTTTTTGCAGCGGCTTATATTGCCTCCATTGATTTCAATGGGAGGTTGCGGCGTTTCATTCTCACGAGCGGAAAAAAACGCTCATAGGAAAAAGAAGCTGCATGTGCTATCTTGAGGCATTTTTTTCGCCTAAAAAAACCCCACTGAAATCAATGGGAGACGGAAAAAAATTCAAGTTTTTCTGGCAAACAACGCTTGCGTTTTTTTCCTTTGCCCGTTGAAGAAATGGGTAAATAAACGCGGCAAAAAACACAGCAAAAAACGCAGCAAAAAAACGCTTACGGTGCAGAACCACTTAAAAAAAACTAGAGCTGATTTTTACAGGCAGAATTTTCTGCCTGTAAACAACTCTGTATGAACAGGGCCTTAGTGGGAGGAATATTAATACTAGAGTACCATCCAATCAGTGTCATATTCACTAACCGTGCACAGAACCTACTGATGGTGTGTGGGTATAAAAAATGCCAGGTCAAACCTAGCATTATTTTCTGCCACGAAGATTGACTCGGTAGCCCCACCCACATTTTACAACACATTTGGACGTGTCAGGAAAAAGTGGGGCAGGAGCTTTATAAAGATGGTGTTCTGGCAATACATTGATAAATTTGCCCAACTGTTTTCCCAGCAATAAGTGTTGTATTTCACAATATCCCTTGTAATCTTTCTGAAGCCTCTTGTAAAACCAACGTCAATTATTGACATAATACCCTATCATTCTTAAGTTGAAATCTAAATGGGTCACCTGTTGGCAATAGCCATATTAGATTTCCTTGCACACTTTTTGCTTTTACCTCATATTTTGTCCATCTACAGTATATGTACCATCATTCTAAATAGATTTGGACAGAACGTACCTGATAGCAATTAAATGAGAGAAATCCTCAAACCATTAGAAAATGGATGCACCAGTTTTACGGTAAGTTCAAGTTAACTTGCATGGCCACAGATATGTGAACATCTGAACATTAAATATCAATAAGTACCTGTTAAACATCTTTTTTCAAAATGACTGCCATTACTGTAGAATTCCTCCCTCCTCTTTGAAGGGTATTATATAAAACAGAGCAGCAGGGATTTAGATCAATTCAGCCACTAGAGCTTTAGTGAGGTCGGTTGCTGATGCTGGAAGTCAAGGTCTGACTTGCATGTGAAGTATCTATTAATTCCACAGGTGTTCATTGGGATTGAGGCCAGTTAAGTTGTTCCACACCTAAATCGGAAAGCTATTATTTATAGATCATTTTCTATATAGAGGTCATGCACAAATGGGAAAAGGGTTCTTCAGACTTTAGTCACACACGCAGAATGACACCTTTCTTTGCAAATGTAATTTTACACTGTAGCATTAGGATTTCCGTGGACTAAGAATCCCATCCCAAATCATAAAAAGAGCACCAGGCCATTCTTCTTACTCAACCAAACTTTGAATTTTCCAGTATGTATCTCAATACGAATACCTCTCCTGGTGTCCGCTAAAACCCAGATTCCAAACCACCAGATGGGGAAGTGTGACTCATAGCTCGAGTCCACTGGCAGTGTGCTTTATGCAACTCTACCCAATTCTTAGAAGTTCTCATGGTGACACCAGACTTGTGTCCTGCTTCTTAGCCATTAAAACATACCATAAAACTCTTGATGTGCAATTTTTTCCTGACATTGCTTTCAAAGGCAAGTTGAAATGCTGTGTCACTGGACAGATGACTTTGATATATGTTTTTCAACACTCTGTGATCCGTTATGTGTTATTATAGGGCCTGCTTCTCAGCAGAGCTCTTGGTGCTCCTGGTAATTTTCACCTAACAATAACAGTCTCTCCACCCCCTCTCGTCATACAGTCATACAATCTTGTGACACTCTGTAGCTTCCTGCTATATTCCCATTCAGGGTCTAATCAGGAGGCCAGTTACTTTTGTTTATGTAGTTAGGGGCTACTTGATTGGATTGGTTATCAAGTAAACCAATTGACTCTTATTGGATCACAGGGGAAGTTTATTCAAAGAGGCGCCAGAGCACCCGTGTTCGCCATTGTAACAGCCATTCTCCCCAGATGACGCCACTTTGTGAGGCGAGACATGTAGGGAGGCTCATTTAGGGACTTTTTTGTTATTTTAATATAGAATCCATGTATGACAAGCCTCACAATTGATAAATTAACAATTCTAGCGACAATAGGGGGATAAGAGTATGTATGGATTAGCATTTAGAGAAATCTTGGGAGAAATGCCTCCATCTGTTTCAGTTTGGGCAGATAGCAGATAGCAATTTAAGAGGAATGCCTCTTGACATACACGCTTAACATATGGCCCACAATGTATGCTGTACATTTACATATGTTGTCCATTGTTTCCATTGTAAAAATATGTATAGTACATGGTAAAAGTTTTTTTGTGGGATCCCCTTGTTTTGAAAAGCATAGTCGACTGCCCTTTTAAATACACAGAAGAAAAGGTATTCTGATACATACCACATGAATGTTTCCAAAAGGACAATACTTTTGCATACATCGGGCCCATTATAATTGGGGGCCTATTGTTTAGGGTTTACATCAAAAGTATTTCCCAGCCTATACTGCAAATAAAGGAAAAAAATGAAGTGTGAATATAGCTTAAAGAGGTTATCTCATCATATCAACTAATCACCAATCCACCAATTGGTGGGACCCCCCTACCCATCAAGAGAACGGGTGTCCCAAGTCCCCTGTTTGAGCTGCCACTTCATTGATTCTCTGTGGGACTGCTGGACATAGCTGAGGGCTCTGTTCGAACAAGGGACTCGGGATCCCCATTCTCTTGATCAGGGATGCATGCAGTGGGACTCATAGTGATCAAACACTTTTCACCTATCCTGCAGATAGGTGACAAGTTGGTATCATGGGAAATCCCTTTAAAGAGATACTCCAGCAAAAATGTTTTATTGTGGCCCTCGCTTGTAAAGTACACCAGGTAAAAGGTAGTGCAGGCCATCCTTGTACCTGGCGCTTTGTTGCAGAAATATCCCGGCTGTAATTATGCCACGTCACCGCACTGTGACTGGCCGATTCCTACAGTGTCTGCTATTTGGACATTAAAGACGTTCTGTCACCAGATTATAAGTGCCCTATCTCCTACATAATCTGATCGGCACTGTAATGAGATAATGTTTTTTATTTTGAAAAACAATCATTTTTGAGCAAGTTATGAAAATTTTAGATTTATGCTAATTCGTTTCTTAATAGACAACTGGGTGTTTTTTACCTTTTTACCAACTGAGTGTTAAAGAGGAGTGTATGACGCTGACCAATCTGTGGCCAATCAGTGTCATACACTTCTCATCGTTCCAGCACACAGCAGTGTGGATATGCAAGGCAGATTTTATGTAATAGTGATGTTGTGGAAATGGCCAAATAGAAGAGCTGTTATATGTGAACAGAGCGATAGGAAATCTTAATCTGAAAATGCAGGTCCTCTTTATTGATATAAAACTTGTAACATGGTTTTTCTGGAATGAAACATTAGCAAACTCCCTAATACTTGATTTATACATTTTAAACATAACTGCAAAGAAATTGTAAGACAATGAAGCAGAACAGATTTCATGGCTAATTGGAAGCAGAAGTAGAATTCTTAGGATAAAAAAATTTGAAAGACCATAGGTAAATTAACTTTAGTGGAAACAGAAGCTGGTCATTAAGTCAATGTATAAAAAAGTTGTTGTAACCAAGAATTTTTAGAGAACATCAGATTATAAGACAAGGTGCAGTATGAAGTGTTGCCAGACTTTGTGTTCATGCAAAATACTTGTACGGATGTAGCCATCTTTAACTTGACTCTGATAACTTGCTGCAGCGTGATATCGCACAACAAAAGCCATTGAAAAGTCATTGAAAAAGTCAAGATAAGAGATCTAGCTACTGTTTATTTAATGCGTTAGAAGTCAAGGTAAGGCGGCTACATCTGTACATAAAGCACCAGATGAAAAACGAAACATTTTATCTAGACATCAGTCAGTTTCATAAGCCCTATGTAAGCAATGGCAGATCATCATTAGTGCATTTTGGCTGGCCATTCGAGGTCCGAGGCTCCCGGGTGATCCATGGCCGCCCAAAGAACAATACAGTTTTTCGAATCGCGGCAAAAACCGCGACAAAATTGCATTGTGTATGTCCTGCAAAAGGACCTGCAGACATAAGGTCACATGACCTTATAATTTAAAGAAGCAATAGAAAAAGTAACGGATCTCTGATATTAGACCAGTGTACAGTACAAATAGTACGGTGCCGCCAGGACATGAACACATCAAAGAAAAAGAGAGAAAAACCTGGTATAGAGGGGCTCTCGACTCATGGGGTGTAAAAAATTAACAAATTTTATTTGTACAACGAGATTAATTATTAATTAAAATGTCAATATCAAAACAGCCACCATACCGGTAATCCTATATAGCGGGAATAAAGAACACACACACGGCCGGGTCAGCGTTACACGTGACCAATGTCATAAAGGTATTAAACACAGCCAAAATTGTGGATGCAAAGTGTTACAAATATAAAGAAAGTGCTTAATAATATATGGACCTATTAAAGACGTGCATAAATATAATGGACAGCCACATAGATGAGGTGTATGAAAAGGCATATACAGACTCCCTATAATAATACATATGGTTGAGATAACATGTTATATGTTATAATAGATATATAATGTGTAGCAACCTTATATATATGCAGAGATATATATGTGCAACAATTGAGTGGCACATAAAATAATCAGAGGTAATCATAAAACCGCATGGCACAAGAGAGACTCCAAAAGAGTAATTATAGATAGTAAGGATGTAATATACTCATCCAATCATGGAAAGCAGAAATTGGTCCACTAGGTGCTTAAATGATAGTCCAATACTTGTGGACCAAAGCCAGGTCGGACAGAATCCGTTACGAATACGTTACGATAGCCGTTACGATAGCCAAAAGAGTTGTTATAGGTTCAGGTGTACTAGGCACCATATATCTCCCCAATGACAGGGGACTTAGAGTGAGTCCAGATTATTGAGTTAAGTCCGTAGTAATGGACATAGGATCGATACAAATTCAGATGTGCTGAGCATCATGTATTGCCCCACTGGTAGAGGACTTGGACCGAGTTTCAAGTAGTTGACTTGTGATTAATGCAAAACTGCAGTCTCCACTCCGTGTCGGGCAGCAAAGCAGTCAGGTAAGTCCACGCCAAAAGAAGCCGCACTATGAGTGCTAGGCCACACTACATACCAGTAGGACACGTCTGAAGCGGTAACAGTATGCTGTAATCAAATGTCCATGTCTGAGGAGCCGCTTGTTTACCATAAAACAAGCGGTTGTTAATTGTCCATAGAGACCGCATGTGCAGCCGAAACCGCAATAAGTTTGCAGAGGCTGTGCCGACCCAAATCCTAGCCGGTGACATACGGGCTACGTGTGCTGACGAGTTTCATCACCACGTGAATTCATCAGAGCATTGCGTAGTGGGAAGGATACAGGGTACATATTTCAATATACAAGTGACCAATCAGAGATAGAACATACATCAGATACAGTTAACCATTGCATATGTCTTAAAGAGACCAATAACATATCAAACAGTACAAATGTCCCGTTGCCATTGGGTGCCCTGGAGAGAAAACCAAATAAAACAGCAGAAAATTTACAACAAATAAACAAAAACAAAACAAAAAAAATCCACAATAACAAACACAAAAACAAAGACAAATAAATAAATACATGAATAAAATAAAAATGTATGAAACATGTAGACCGTGTCTCGAGAGGATGACAGCGCACTAATCCGTGGTACAGTCGGAGTCAAGGGGCCCGGACCACAGCCGTGAAACAAATGTACCACAAATTATCGACACCATCAAACTAAGGGGGAGATCGAGGAGTGTGGGTAGGGTCCAAGGATTCAAACCATGCATTGGATACAATCGCATGGGCCAAGTCCCAAGACCAAAGCCACACAGAACAAGGTCCAAGTAATTCTCAACCGAAGTATTATATATATGTATAAATGGGTATAAGTAGGATATGTCCATATAGAGAAAGGACCAGTGCAGCCTGTGTCCCAGGAGCACGACCACGGACAAAGAATCACATAGTCGGGGTCCCGGGATTCAGGCCACACCTAGAGAAACAGATTTTATTTTTACTCACTATTAAGTCCCAGCGGATGAAGGGAATTCAATGTATACTGTATATCCACATATTTTCCTTCTGGAGCAAAAGGCATTCATAGTTACCACCTCTATTATCCTTGGGTAATTGATAGATAGCCATAAATGATAGGCCGCCATGTGACTGCCCGTGGAAGTCTCTGAAGTGAATAACTAGTGGAATTCTTTCGTCAGGATTTCTGATGTCACGGATATGCTCCGAGATGCGCAGCTGAACTTCCCTGATAGTTTTACCCACGTAGAACTTGTTGCATGGACAGAAGATCAGGTATACCATTGAGTGTGAGCGGAAATTCAAAAACCTTTTAACGGAAAATTGCTTATTTTTAAGTCAATCAAAAAATGGGTCAGATTTCTTAACAAATTTACATTGTTAGCAGGTACCACATTTAAACATTCCTTTAAGTTGATGGGTAGCCCATAAGATGTTTTCTGATCTCCTAAATTCAGATCTCACTAGCAGATTTGGTGCACGTTTCGAGGTCATACTCGGAAAATCGCTTATTATATCATGTATGTCTTTACACAGGGTTAGGTGGGACCAATTTTTTCATAAAATCTCTCTAATCTGTCCCAAATGTTGGCCAAAGCGAGAGATAAATATAATTTTGTTATTCATATTTAGAGAGATAATATGTTGTTTAGGTTTAGAAGGCTTATCTGGTTGGTTATTCTGCCCAACATGCAGTAGTGACTTACGATCAACAAAAAGTGCCTTATTGTACCCCTTTTTTATACTTTTGGAGGAGTAGCCCCTTTGTTTAAAATGGATAGAAAGGTCACGTGCTTCCCTTTTGAAATCAGAAAAATTTTAACAGTTTCTACGAAGTGACAGAAAGTATCCCACAGGTATGCCTCGTATTAATGGCTTCGGATGATGGCTATGTGCTAGAAGTAGAGTGTTCCCCACTGTGGGCTTTCTAAATGTACATGTTTTCACCTTATTGCCACTCTTTTTTTATCCATAGAGCCAAAAAACTAATTTGTATATCACTAACAGTGTAAGTTAGGTGGATATTTAGATCATTGTGGTTCAGGAGGCAAACAAATTCATCTAACTGATCACAAGTATCATTCCATACCATAAACACGTCATCAATGTAACGAAACTAACACAGAGCAAATCTCTGGAAAAGTTCACAAGGATAGACAGCAGCTGACTCCCTGTAACCGAGATGTAGGCAAGCGTATGTCAACTCATTTTGCTGCTATGCAGTGGAAAAAGTTAGAGGTAATATAAGAGGGGGGAATATTAGACAACGCCTGTTAACGAGGGAAGCCTTCTGGATTTACAATTTGGAAACACGATTCCCACAGGGTTTGAATGTTAAGAAGGAACTCATGTTTCATTATTAAAATCATAAGTTACATACAATATCTGCACAAGTCTTTGTGAGCTTAATAATCCTCATGTACTTCCCCATGGGAAGATTATTTATTATGGAACTACATCGTGGCTCATTAATATTTTCAGTACCATCAATCGTGAATATAACATTTATTATGTAATGGGTGGTTTCTTCCCTTCAATATCCCTGTGGTATTTTCGTTGAGATAAGCGGGCATTTCATTCTTTTATCTACCCACTCCAATCAAGGGGATTCTTTTTAGGGATCTTGATCTTACAGATATTCACCACATACCCCCCTTTCTTTGGTGATAGTTCTATATACATCTAGTACCATTTGGTATAGGGTAAGAGATTGGCAGTACATATTATTGGATTAAATATTAGGAGATATGCCCGATTGATTGTAACTTACCATCACTCTCAGCACCATATATTGAGGACAACGACATCAGTCACGGAACCCTCTCTTTCTGGGTACCATTCAGATACTCGCGTTGAGATGAATGGATACACTACCATGATAGCTAAATACTCCTTTCAGCACCATACATTGAGGACAGCGACATCAGTCACGGAACCCTCTCTCTCCGAGTGTCTTTCTGATACTCGTGTTGAGATGAATGGGTATAATATTGTGACAGTTAAATATTCCCTTCACGGGGATCCAATCAAAGGTTTGGATCTCTTCAGGTATTTTCCTTACATAATGCTCTATCGTAATAGGTCAGAGAATTTTCAGCACCATTTAGTATGGACAGGGACAGTTGCAATCCGAGTTATTGACCTGATATTGTGTGATAATTTTTGAACCATTGGAATTTATTATAATTTTATTGCTCTTGGGGATCGTATATTAATATTCTATACACTCACAGATAATATTATGTTCCAGAATATAAATCATTTAATATAACACAGGGGGTGACTACGCAATTTATATTTAATATTCCTCACTATTAACATCTGTTAGGAGGTCCCTTCTATATGGAATAATGTACTTGAAATATATTAAGGACTACATATTTTTGAACAGTACCATTAGTTATATGGGTCATTTATCTAATTCTTGATAGAATATATTAATGTCAGTTTCATATAGTCGCACAAGGACAACTTTTACATCTAGATGTCCGGGATACATTCCCCATGTGGAGTATTTTTCCCGTGAGATACAATCTATAATTATGGAATATTAGATCCAGTGTAGAATGAATTCTGTTTATTATTCTTTGATATTTACATCTACAGTTACATTTCATCAGAGGTAGCTATCATACATATATGTTTTATATATTTATTTAGTTATTTTATATATTGTAGAATTTAATGCACATAAACAGGTCTTCATGCATTGATATTCTGGATATGTAGTTTTCAGGTTGCATTCTATCTTCCTTATAGATAAATTATAGGCACTGTGCCTTTTCCTCTTTGCGATAATCGGTTTATATCTCCAACAACGTCCTGTTGCGAACGTTGTCACATACCTAGGGATAAAGTATATTATATATGAGTACGCAATGCCAAATAGATATAGTATACAATAAGGGTTCTCGGACACTGTTTGATGCCATACAGATTTTTCAGGAATAATTTTGGGAACATTCTTTTTCAACGTGGACTCAGATAACATGTCCCTTTCTTTTTTGAAATAAACCAATATATGAAACATTGAGAATGATTTTTGCATATATTTTTGGGAAAAAAACGCAGTAATATTCTATACACCTATTCAGACCTGGTTGTTTTTTCTGTTTAATTTCAATATAAAACATCATGGAAATAATTATAACGTTTTGGGATTATGAGAGCGTTGTAATCATATTTACAACATGTAATTATTATTATCATATAGTTTACATACCTTTGTTTAGATCATATTTGTGTAAATCGATTTACATTTTATTTCGATGGGAGTTACATTCCCACTTTTTCTTTTTAATTGTATTTTCGATATGTTTTTGGATGCTTACATTACATATTTTAATATCTTATATATGTATTTGTTGGAGAATGTTATACTTCTGACTGAGCCAAACCATGAATATGTGTTGTTGTTTTTAAATTTCGTATATTGAATTGATAACATCTGTGATATACGTTGTGAGAACTGTGGGGACTAAGTCGTCCTGACTGCTATATTTACTATCTAACCCGGTATATTATAAGCTGCAGCTTTGAGCATCCCTGAATTGGTCTTAATACAGTTGTAATTTTTATATTCTTTTACCATTTGATGTGTTAACACTAAGGGATCATAGAAAGAGTTTTCCTCTCTATGTTTAATATATACTTCCCGTATCTTATCCATATACAGGAGGATCTCACCTGAGAATTTAATTAGCAGTCAGGGTTAACCATTCACCTGTTTTTCTTGCGTACTAATTAGTTACGCTTTTTAAGCAGACAGGACGATGGTTGTCCTCATACTTCTTTGCCATGATTAAGAGCACAGGAGCTGCTCGAAACGCGTAGGCTGGGGCATACTGCCTACTCACAATTTTTCTGGGACTGCGTCTCCCTACGATTTTTATAATATTACTTCAATAAAGATGGGAACAACGCTTCCTTTTTAACCCACAACTGGACTCAGCGCTGGATTACTTCCCTTGTTTTTTCTATTACATACCGCCAGCCGTAGCGGGAATCCGAGCAGAGAGTCAGGAGACGCATATAACTGGTGAGCTGGAGGTTTCCTCCCCTATTTCTTCTTCTCAGTATACGGCTAATCTTCCGTGCCCACCGGATTCTATGTGAATATTTATTGGAGTATACAAACGTTTGACACAACTGTATATATCAGAATACATACCAGCATTTGGGACTCTTGGATTGGTGTCCAAAAAACTCCTATTTTTACAGCATTAATTCACATCCCAGGAGTGAGCTTCACATTTATATCACTCACTTTTTTCTGACACATGGCTTGTTTTTAACCATTTATGATCTAAGGACTTATTTACGGTGTCTATCTCATTAAAATCCTGAAACACGAAAATGCCCATGTTGCCCAAACCACAATGTTCGAGAACAGAAATGGCGGCTTTTGTATTTGGTGAAAATGCCGAAACGGATGGTGTGAACACATCCCTACAAAGTAAATTCAAGGATTGTGAAAAATTGGCGTCCAGTGAGACTAAAGTGTGGTGGGACCTCACCACACTGCGCAATTACATCTCAAAGGACATGATTCTGAGGGGTCTCAGATTGCGTAAAGTGCCCACACATAAATATTCAGAAGAGTTTCTGATCGATTGGAACAAAACGTTATCGGAGTGCTCTATCAACCTCATGACTCTTATCACCAAGCATGAGGAGATTAAGCTCACAGAGCTACAAGTAGACCTCACTAAAATTAGGGAGGAAATCAGCTCATTTTCCAGTTCACCAGATTATGCAATATTACAGAAAAGAATGGACGATCACTTGGAAAAACTAGAGAAGTCTATTGCGGATACTAAAAAAACGAAATTCACACGTGACACCCAAGATTATAAGAATGATGAAGTGTATTCTTGGAATAGTGGCAATTATAATAGACGTGGAGTAAGATCTATATTAAGAAAACGCAACGATTCACACAAATTTAACTCCAGTCTACACAGAGTCAGTTTCAGCTCGACTGAACCTGAAACAACCGATGGAGCAGAGGGGGATTCGGATCCCGAATTGATGCAAGGAGCACGTACATTCAAGTCTCAATACGGCAATAAACGGGGATCTTCAAAAAACGGGGGAAGAGGGGGGGCAGGAAGCATAGATCGAACGGACTTTACTCAACCCAGACGATTGAGGAATCACAGGGAAACCTAGATGTGATTAATCTATCATCTGTACCTCTCTCCCCGATCCAACTCAAGGTCCTATCAAGGGGACTCAATTTCGTGCCTAATCAAAATTTTGATGTCTTTTCCACTCTTCTTGACATTAATAAGTTTGTCCGTAATCTCACGGTGAAAAGGCACTTCCTCACTTCAGAGGCGACCACAGATGACCATATAACAAACTCTACGGTTAATATCAACAACTATAGGACGCTCATGTTTCAAGAACAGTTGGCATTACTATGCTTGGAAGATCTGGCGGGCGAACAAACACAGAATTTGAACACCAGCCAAACTCCTAAATTTATTACTAAAAATCCTAGGTTCTATCCAACTCAGTCCCGCACCGAAGCTATGGACACTTTTCAATCAATTATAGAGAGAGAGCTACATAAAATCAAGAATCTAACTGGATGTGACAAAACCTCTCATAATTTATCCATTGCGGAGAAACAAGCAATTAAATCTTTGAAAGAAAATGTGGACATTGTGGTTCGGATGGCGGATAAGGGAGGGTCCATTGCCATTATGGATAGGGCTATGTATATGGACCAAATTTTCCTGTTGTTGGATGACGCCAATACTTATGTTAAAATGTGTGAAAATCCCACTAATGACTTCTCCTGTGCATTGAGAAGTGTACTTGATGAAGGGTTGGATGAGGGACTATTAAGCAAAAAAGAATATGACTATCTATATGTGGAATTCCCGGTAATACCTATAATGCACGCATTGCCTAAAACACACAAGGGCATTGTTCCGCCCCCGATGCGGCCTATAGTATCCGGTATAGGGTCCTTAACAGAGAGAATTTCAGAGTGGCTGGATTGCCACCTTCAACCATTGGTCTCAAGGGCGCCAGGTCATTTGAGAGATACGAAAGATGTTCTTTCTATCTTTCAGAACAAAATCTGGAACCCAGACCATACTTGGTTGAGTTGTGATGTGGTCTCTCTCTACACAAGTATTCCACATCACGTTGCTATTGAGGCCCTCACCCACCATTTACACAAGTACAGTGGATATGACCCGATTTTGCAAAATTTTATAGTCAAGGTGACCATTTTTTTGATGTCTCACAATTATTTCAATTTTGCGGGCACCTTCTATCTTCAGAGGAGGGGAGTTTCTATGGGGGCAAAGTTCTCTCCGTCCTTGGCCAATTTGGTCATGTCCTGGTGGGAGGAGTCCACTCTTTTTTCCTTGTCTAACCCATATGTGGGCCATGTCCACTGGTATGGCAGATACATCGATGACCTCCTATTTATTTGGGAGGGCGATGTGTCTGCCATACAGGAGTTCATGACCTTCATGAATGATAATGATCTCAACCTAAGGTTTACACATGTTATCAATGACACAACCATTAATTTTTTGGATATCAAATTTGTTTCCAAAAATGGTTCAAAGGTGTGCACAGAGATTTATCATAAACCCATATCGGGGAATACGATACTACATGCCACCAGTTGTCATCCTAAGCACACTATCTTGGCAATACCCGTGGGTGAGTTGACAAGGGCCAAGAGGAATTGTAGCACACAGTTGGGATACATTAAGGAGGAATCTAGAATATGTCGCAGACTTACAGCCCGTGGATATAGGAATTGGACATTGGAAAGGGCCAGAACCATTGTTAAAGATAAAGATAGGGATGGTCTCCTATCCATCGAACGCAAATCAGACACTACAAGCTCTGGTACAGTAGACACTGATATACCTACTTTGGTACTTCAATACAGCAATCAATTCAATCTTATTAAAAACATGGTACTTAGGTACATTCCTTTGTTGTATGAAGATACTAAATTAGAAGAGGTATTGAGAAGCGGGTGTCGGGTGGTATCGCGGAGACCTCCAACCCTTGGCAATATGCTGGCCCCGTCTTTATTGACTACTAGTCTTCCTAAACCCACGTGGTTAACCCATAAAGGATACTTTAAATGTGGGACACATCCATGTAAGGTCTGTAACTTTTCCAAGATCACCAAGGATTTTTCAAATTCCTCAGGTAGCATCAATTTTCCAATAAAATCGTACATCAACTGTAATAGCAATAATGTCGTCTATGTTATAGAATGTACCATTTGCAAGCTTAAGTACGTGGGGTGTACCATTAGGAAATTCAAACTCCGGGTTTTAGAACATCTAAGTTATATCAGGAACCCCAATTTTTTGAATATCTCAAATATCTCCAGACACTTCATTTCACAACACAACCGTTGTGTCAACTCATTTTGCTGCTATGCAGTGGAAAAAGTTAGAGGTAATATAAGAGGGGGGAATATTAGACAACGCCTGTTAACGAGGGAAGCCTTCTGGATTTACAATTTGGAAACACGATTCCCACAGGGTTTGAATGTTAAGAAGGAACTCATGTTTCATTATTAAAATCATAAGTTACATACAATATCTGCACAAGTCTTTGTGAGCTTAATAATCCTCATGTACTTCCCCATGGGAAGATTATTTATTATGGAACTACATCGTGGCTCATTAATATTTTCAGTACCATCAATCGTGAATATAACATTTATTATGTAATGGGTGGTTTCTTCCCTTCAATATCCCTGTGGTATTTTCGTTGAGATAAGCGGGCATTTCATTCTTTTATCTACCCACTCCAATCAAGGGGATTCTTTTTAGGGATCTTGATCTTACAGATATTCACCACATACCCCCCTTTCTTTGGTGATAGTTCTATATACATCTAGTACCATTTGGTATAGGGTAAGAGATTGGCAGTACATATTATTGGATTAAATATTAGGAGATATGCCCGATTGATTGTAACTTACCATCACTCTCAGCACCATATATTGAGGACAACGACATCAGTCACGGAACCCTCTCTTTCTGGGTACCATTCAGATACTCGCGTTGAGATGAATGGATACACTACCATGATAGCTAAATACTCCTTTCAGCACCATACATTGAGGACAGCGACATCAGTCACGGAACCCTCTCTCTCCGAGTGTCTTTCTGATACTCGTGTTGAGATGAATGGGTATAATATTGTGACAGTTAAATATTCCCTTCACGGGGATCCAATCAAAGGTTTGGATCTCTTCAGGTATTTTCCTTACATAATGCTCTATCGTAATAGGTCAGAGAATTTTCAGCACCATTTAGTATGGACAGGGACAGTTGCAATCCGAGTTATTGACCTGATATTGTGTGATAATTTTTGAACCATTGGAATTTATTATAATTTTATTGCTCTTGGGGATCGTATATTAATATTCTATACACTCACAGATAATATTATGTTCCAGAATATAAATCATTTAATATAACACAGGGGGTGACTACGCAATTTATATTTAATATTCCTCACTATTAACATCTGTTAGGAGGTCCCTTCTATATGGAATAATGTACTTGAAATATATTAAGGACTACATATTTTTGAACAGTACCATTAGTTATATGGGTCATTTATCTAATTCTTGATAGAATATATTAATGTCAGTTTCATATAGTCGCACAAGGACAACTTTTACATCTAGATGTCCGGGATACATTCCCCATGTGGAGTATTTTTCCCGTGAGATACAATCTATAATTATGGAATATTAGATCCAGTGTAGAATGAATTCTGTTTATTATTCTTTGATATTTACATCTACAGTTACATTTCATCAGAGGTAGCTATCATACATATATGTTTTATATATTTATTTAGTTATTTTATATATTGTAGAATTTAATGCACATAAACAGGTCTTCATGCATTGATATTCTGGATATGTAGTTTTCAGGTTGCATTCTATCTTCCTTATAGATAAATTATAGGCACTGTGCCTTTTCCTCTTTGCGATAATCGGTTTATATCTCCAACAACGTCCTGTTGCGAACGTTGTCACATACCTAGGGATAAAGTATATTATATATGAGTACGCAATGCCAAATAGATATAGTATACAATAAGGGTTCTCGGACACTGTTTGATGCCATACAGATTTTTCAGGAATAATTTTGGGAACATTCTTTTTCAACGTGGACTCAGATAACATGTCCCTTTCTTTTTTGAAATAAACCAATATATGAAACATTGAGAATGATTTTTGCATATATTTTTGGGAAAAAAACGCAGTAATATTCTATACACCTATTCAGACCTGGTTGTTTTTTCTGTTTAATTTCAATATAAAACATCATGGAAATAATTATAACGTTTTGGGATTATGAGAGCGTTATAATCATATTTACAACATGTAATTATTATTATCATATAGTTTACATACCTTTGTTTAGATCATATTTGTGTAAATCGATTTACATTTTATTTCGATGGGAGTTACATTCCCACTTTTTCTTTTTAATTGTATTTTCGATATGTTTTTGGATGCTTACATTACATATTTTAATATCTTATATATGTATTTGTTGGAGAATGTTATACTTCTGACTGAGCCAAACCATGAATATGTGTTGTTGTTTTTAAATTTCGTATATTGAATTGATAACATCTGTGATATACGTTGTGAGAACTGTGGGGACTAAGTCGTCCTGACTGCTATATTTACTATCTAACCCGGTATATTATAAGCTGCAGCTTTGAGCATCCCTGAATTGGTCTTAATACAGTTGTAATTTTTATATTCTTTTACCATTTGATGTGTTAACACTAAGGGATCATAGAAAGAGTTTTCCTCTCTATGTTTAATATATACTTCCCGTATCTTATCCATATACAGGAGGATCTCACCTGAGAATTTAATTAGCAGTCAGGGTTAACCATTCACCTGTTTTTCTTGCGTACTAATTAGTTACGCTTTTTAAGCAGACAGGACGATGGTTGTCCTCATACTTCTTTGCCATGATTAAGAGCACAGGAGCTGCTCGAAACGCGTAGGCTGGGGCATACTGCCTACTCACAATTTTTCTGGGACTGCGTCTCCCTACGATTTTTATAATATTACTTCAATAAAGATGGGAACAACGCTTCCTTTTTAACCCACAACTGGACTCAGCGCTGGATTACTTCCCTTGTTTTTTCTATTACATACCGCCAGCCGTAGCGGGAATCCGAGCAGAGAGTCAGGAGACGCATATAACTGGTGAGCTGGAGGTTTCCTCCCCTATTTCTTCTTCTACATGTTTTCACCTTATTGCCACTCTTTTTTTATCCATAGAGCCAAAAAACTAATTTGTATATCACTAACAGTGTAAGTTAGGTGGATATTTAGATCATTGTGGTTCAGGAGGCAAACAAATTCATCTAACTGATCACAAGTATCATTCCATACCATAAACACGTCATCAATGTAACGAAACTAACACAGAGCAAATCTCTGGAAAAGTTCACAAGGATAGACAGCAGCTGACTCCCTGTAACCGAGATGTAGGCAAGCGTATGATGGGGCACAATATGAGCCCATGGCAGTGCCTTCCACCTGTACATAAAACCGGCCATCAAAGTAAAAGCAGTTATGAGTAAGGACAAATTCGAGCATATCAACAATTAACTCATTTCGATGTGAAAAATCAGATCAATATTTGTCAAGATAGTAAGTAACTGCTCTCAAACCAGCCCAGTGGGGGATGGAGGTATATAAGGATTTAACATCAAGTCCAACCAGGAAACAGTCATCAGGTATAACTAGATCATGTAAGTTTTAAAATACATCACCAGTGTCAAGTACAAAGTATGGTAATGAATAAACAACGTTTTTTAGTTTTTGATCCACATACCGCCCTAGTCTATCGGTTGGGTCATCGACACCCGAAATAATGGGTCGGCATGGTGGCTGCCGTATATCCTTGTGAGCCTTTGGTAATACATATATGGTCGGCATCCTGGGCTCCTTGAGTTTAAAGTATAGCTATTCATTTTTGTTGATTAAGCTCTCATCAAGGGCAAAATCTAGTTTCCGATTGAGTTTACAGATAATGTCATGCAGGGGAATTTCCGATAAGCGCCTATAACTAGGGGTGTTGAGTTATCTCAATATTTCCCCAGTATAATATTCCTCTCTAAGGAGTACCACATTACCACCCTTGTCACTGGCTTTTATGATAATGAGTTTGGAACTACGTAATGTTAAGTGCCAAACGTTCACTGTAAGGGAGGTTGGTGTTGGAAGTGCAAGTCCAATCAATAAGACTTAGATCACGGTCAATCCCCTCAACAAAGGTCCTAACATATCTATTAGATGATATTGGGGGCATAGTGAGACAAGTGGGCTTAAGCCCAGTGAATTTAGGGATACATTGTGTTAGGGAGGTACAATGTCAGTGTTTTGTTCTTGCAAACTGTGCTGGGCTGATAGGGTCTCAAACTCCTGTGATGTAAGGTTAGACATAAAATCATCATGGATTTCTGTATATATTTCTTGTAAATCTTGACTATCATCACATGACCTTTTGTCTGTAGTTCTTATTATTGTTTAGAGACCTGCTGGTCACATGACCGCAAGTCCTAGTACAGTAGCAAGACTCCATAGAGAAGACTGTTAGGTGAGCTGCTAGCAGGGCCGGCCTTAGGATAGATGGTGCCCCACCCCATCATAAAAAAATGCCCCATAAAAAAGTATTATGCCCCCCCACAGTATAATGCCCTATATAGTGCCCATAGACACATATATATAGACAGAGTATAATGAACCTTTAGTGCCCCCCATACAGTATAATAATAATATTTACAATGATATATTGTAATAGTTCAGACTTTTACGGATGTGGCGATACCAATTATGTTTATTTTTTTATTTTTTTTACTATGCTCTAGGGGGGAAATGGGAAAAGGTTTTTTTTTTTAACTTTTATTATTTTATTTATTTATTTTTTTACATAAAAAAACAACTTTATTTTACTAATTTTTACTTTTTTTATTAGTCCCCCTAGGGGACTTCAACCAGCGATCGTTAGAACGCTTGCACTATATACTGCAACACTAACGTATTGCAGTATATCGTGATTCTGACAGGCTTCAGATAATATTTTTTATGAAGAGGTGATCAGAAGACTAGACAGAGGGGCTGCTGTGGATATAGTGTTTTTGGACATTGCAAGGGCATTTGACACTGTCCATCAATGACGTCTAATGGTTAAATTAAGGACTATAGGTTTAAAGAGTATAGTTTGTAATTGGATTGAGTATTGGCTCAAGGACCGTATCCAGAGAGTTGTGGTCAATGATTCCTACTCTGAATGGTCCCCGGTTATAAGTGCTGTACCCCAGGGATCCGTGCTGGGACCACTATTATTCAACTTATTTATTAATGATATAGATGATGGGATTAATAGAACTATTTCTATTTTTGCAGATGACACCAAGCTATAAAGTATTGTTCAGTCTATGGAAGATGTTCGTAAATTGCAAGCTGATTTGGACACACTAAGTGTTTGGGCATCCACTTGGCAAATTATGTTTAATGTAGATAAATGTAAAGTTATGCATCTGGGTACCAACAATCTGCATGCATCATATGTCCTAGGGGGAGCTATAATGGGTGAGTCACTTGTTGAGAAGGATCTGGGTGTACTTGTAGACAGTGGCGGATTAAGTAGACCATAGGCCCTGGGCTGTTACCCATAGTTGGGCCCCCCTTCTCCACCGCCGCCCTGTAACTATTGTTAACACTTCCTTTTTGTCCAGACATTAACAAATGGGTGTTACTACTCCCCTTGTCAAAAGGCTGTGTCCCCACATACTGACAGTCTCCAACCATCGCTGACAGTATCGCACCGTGTAGGGACACATTCTCCTGACAAGGGGAATAGTAACACTTATTTGTCCCGGACTGCACAAAGACTTTGTGAAATACAAGGATTTCCTATAATAAACATGTCAGTAGAGATGACAGATTGTCTATAAATCTAGTGACTCACAGGTGACGACGTAGTTTTTTTCCTCTTCTCCATCCAGTCCAGACTTCATGACGACTTTTCCCGGCCATGACCCATTTCTGCAGAATTTGCCACTCAGATGTCTTTGGCTCCTCACTTTTCCAACATTTCCACACCTATAAACAAAAATAATATTATCATGGTGCCACACACTGTGGCCCTAAATATAATAGCACGAAACACTGCGCCCCTGAATAAAATAGTACAAACACTGTGCCCCTAAATATTATAGCACCATAGACTGCGCCCCTGAATATAATTGTCAAACACTGTAGATAGCACCACACGCAGCCCCCTGTAAATAGCGCTACACAGTCCTCCCCCTCTGTAAATAACGTCACATAGCCCTCCCCCTCTTGTATATAGTGCTACACAGCAATCCCCCTTAGATATAGTGATACACAGCGCTCCCTTCTATATAGTGCTATACAACAATCCCCCCTTGTATATTGTGCTACACAGCGTCTCCCCCCTTGGACCTGCAGCTCTTGTAATTGCTCAGTATAATGTCCCCCGTAGCTGCCCCCACAGTATATTGCCACCCATAGCTGCCCCCACAGTATATTGCCACCCATAGCTGCCCCCACAGTATAATGCCCTTCATAGCTGCGACACAGTATACTGCCTCCATAGCTGCGACACAGTATAATATCCCCATAGCTGCGACACAGTATAATGCCCCATAGAGGTGACACAGTATAATGCCCCATAGCTGACACAGTATAATGCCCCATAGCTGACACAGTATAATGCCCCATAGCTGACACAGTATAATGCCCCATAGCTGACACAGTATAATGCCCCATAGCTGACACAGTATAATGCCCCATAGCTGACACAGCATAATGCCCCATAGCTGACACAGCATAATGCCCCATATGTACGTACCTAATAAAAAAGAAAACATAATTACTTACCTATCCCGGTTTCCACGACGGTGGGGGATGCTTCTCCTCCTCTGCACTGTGCTGTGAGTGACTCCGTGCAGACAGGCGCGATGACGTCACTACATCGCGCCTGCCTGCACCGAGCCGCTCACGGCAGAGTGAATGCTGGGGCGAGGCTCCAGCATTCAACCCAACTGAATCTGCGTCCTGCGGACGCAGATTCAGTTGGAAGCGGACAGCGCGGCAGCGCGGTAGCGCTGCATACTTTTTGAAGTTTGTGTGCGGTTCGGACCGCGATGGGCCCCCTGGCAGCCTCGGGCCCCGATGGGCCCCCTGGCAGCCTCGGGCCCCGGGCGACCGCCCGAACCGCCCATATTATAATCCGCCATTGCTTGTAGATCATAAACTAAATAACAGCATGCAATGTCAATCAGCTGCTTCGAAGGCCAGCAAGATATTGTCGTGTATTAATAGAGGCATGGACTTGTGGGACAGGGATATAATATTACCACTTTACAAAGCATTAGTGAGACCTCACCCAGAATATGCAGTTCAGTACTGGGCTCCAGTTCATAGAAAGGATGCTCTGGAGTTGGAATAAATACAAAGAAGAGCAACTAAGTTAATAAGGTGCATGGAGAATCTAAGCTATGAGGAGAGATTAAAAGAATTAAACCTATTTAGCCTTGAAAAGAGACGACTAAGGGGGGGACATGATTATCTTATATAAACATGAATAGCACATACAAAAAATATAGTGAAATCCTGTTCCATTTAAAACCCCCTAAAAAAACAAGGGGGCACTCCCTCCGTCTGGAGAAAAGAAGGTTCAATCTGCAGAGGCGACAAGCCTTCTTTACTATGAGAACTGGAGGCGAAGCCTAATCGGCTTGCTGTCAGTGAATGACTGACAGATCCAATACATTGCACTACATAGGTAGTGCAATGTATGAGAAAAACAATCTGACAGTTGGAACTTCAAGTCCACTAGTGGGACTAAAGAAAAGTGTAAAAAAAGTGTAAAAAAAGTGTAAAAAAAGTTGTAAAAAATATAATAAAAGTTTCAAGTAATAAAATAGAACACAATCGCCCTTTTTCCCTTATCAAGTCCTTTATTATTGAAAACAGTAAATAAACCATACATATTTGGTATCGCCGCGACCGTAACGTTCTAAACTATAAAAATATTATGTTATTTATTCCACGCAGTAAACGGTGTAAAAAAAAATAAATTAAAAAAAATGCCTGTATTTCTGTTTTTTGGTCACTTTGCCCTCCAAAAATTGGAATGAAAAGTGGTCAAAAAGTCGCATGTATCCAAAAATGGTACCTATAAAAACTATAGATTGTTTTGAAAAAAACAAGCCCTCATACAGCTCCATCGACGAAAAAATTAAAAAGTAATGGTTCTCACAACATGGTTACAGAAAAATACATTCTTTTTACAAAAGCAATTTTATTGTGCAAAAAGTTGTAAAACATAAAAAAGTGCTATAAATTTGGTATCGCCGGAATTGTACTGACCCGCAGAATAAAGTTAACATGTAATTTATAACGCATGGTGAACGCTGTATAAAAAAAAAGTAAAAAAACAAGGCCAGAATTATTGTTTTTTGGTCACCTTGCCTCCCAAAAAGTATGATAAAAAGTGATAAAAAAGTTGCATGTAACCCAAATGTTACTAATAATAACTACAGCTCACCCGGCAAAAAAAAACCAGCCCTCATACCACTAGGTCTATGAAAAAATAAAATGAGTTAAGGCTTCAATAAGTCAGGAAATAAAAATACGCGGTTGTGCAGGCCTGGGGGGAACATTTCTTCTGTTTCAAGAGGCGATTTATCGGGGCCCTAAAATTAGGGAACCATTAAGGGGAGGGCCCAAATATATCTGCTGGAAGCGACGGTGCCGGTATTATACCTGGACAACACTCCCCAAACTGCAAATGTGCCGAGTGTGTACCAAAAGGGGGATAAGAAAGGACACCATTTATCAGTGCGACACTAGCCTGTGCAGAAAGGATTGCTTCACAGCGTAACACACATCTATATATTATTTTATTGTTTACCCCATTATTATACCACCTGACTATGCCCCTGATGTACTCTGCCCAACTTACATGTACCCCCACATTATAAGCTGAAATACCAGTAAAACTCCTTCTGAGCCATACAGCATGCCCAAACAGCAGATTACTTCCACATAAATGTCACCGCTATACCCGGGAGAACCCTTTTAACAATTTTTGGGGTGTGTGTCTCCAGTGGCATAAGCTGGACATTACATATTTGCCACTAAATTGGCATATCTGGGGAAAAATTAAAATTTTTACTTTGCACCATCCGCAGTGCATTAATTTATGGAAAAGACCTGTGGGGTGAAAATGCTCGCTACACTCCTTAATAAATGCCTTGAGGGGTGTAGTTTCCAAAATGGGGTCACTTCTCAGGGGTTTCTTTTTATTATTTCACATCAGAGCCTCTGCAATTGTGAACGAATACTTTGTAAGTCGCCAAATTAGGCCTCAATTTCGCATGGTACACTTTCACTCCTGAGCCCTGTCGAATGTAGAGGCAAAAGATTAGTGCCCCATGTAGGGTGACACTAAAACCGGGAAACACAGCATAATAATTAGGGAACTGTCTTGTTATGGTGGCACAAGCTGGGCGCCACATATTGGTATATCTATGGAAAAAATCCCATTTTCACTGTGCAACATCGAGAGCTCACTAATTTCTTCAAAACACCTGCGGTGTTAACATGCTCACTACACACCTAGGTGGAAACCTTAAGGGATGTAGTTTCCAAAATGGGGTCACTTCTGGGGGGGGGGGGTTCCACTGTTTTGTTCCCACAGGGGCTTTTCAAATGCGACATAGCGCCCAGAAACCAATCCAGCAAAATCTGCACTCCAAAAGCCAAATGGTGCTCCTTCCCTTCTGAGGCCTGCCGTGTGCCCAAAAAGCAGTTTATGACCACATATGGGGTATTGCCGTACTCAGGAGAAATTGCCTTACAAATGTTGGGTGCTTTATCTCCTTTTTTTTTTGAGAAAATGATAAATTTTGCGCTTAAACTACGTCTTATTGGAAACAAATTCAATTTTTATTTTCACTGCCCAATTTAAATAAAATCTATGAAATACCTGTGGGGTCAAAATGTTCACTACACAACCTAGATTAATTCCTCAAGGGGTGTAGTATCCCAAATGGAGTCCCTTTTGGGTAGTTTCCACTGTACTGGTACCTTAGGGGCTTTGCAAAAGCGACATGGTTTCAAGAAACCAATCCAGCAAAACCTGTGCTCCAAAAGCCAAATGGTGCTCCTTCTCTTCTGATCCTTGCCGTGTGCCCAAACAGCAGTTTATGACCACATATGGGGTATTTCTGTACTCCAGAGAAGTTGCTTTACAACTGTTGGGGTTCTTTTTCTCCTTTATTTGTTGAGAAAATGAAAAATTTTGCACTAAAGCTGCGTCTTCTTGAAGAAAAGGGATTGTTTTTATTTTCACTGCACAATTCTAATAAAATCTATGAAACAATTGTGGGGTTAAAATGTTCACTACACCCCTCGATTAATTTCCCAAGGGGTGTAGTTTCCTAAGTGGAGTCACTTTCTGGGCGTTTTCACTGTTTTGGTCCCTCAGGGGCTTTGCAAATGTGACATGGCCTCCGAAATCCATTCCTGCTAAATTTGAGCTCCAAAAGCCAAATGGCGCTCTTTCCCTTCTAAGCCCTGCCGTGTGTCTAAACAGCTGTTTATGACCACATGTGGGGTATTGTTTTACTCGGGAGAAATTGCTTTACAAATGTTGCAGTGCTTTTTCTCCTGTAGTCCTTGTGGAAATGAGAAAACATTTTGCAAAACCTAAATTTTCTTTGAAAGAATGTAGATTTTAATTTTCACGGCCTACTTCCAATAATTTCTGCAAAAAACCTGCGGGGTCAAAATGCTCACTATAACCCTAGATAATTTCCTCAAGGGGTGTAGTTTCCCAAATGGGGCCACTTGTGGGGGGTTTCCACGGTTTTATCCCCTCAGGGGCTTTGAAAATCCGACATGGCCTCCGCAAACCATTCCTGCTAAATTTAAGCTCCAAAAGCCAAATGGCACTCTTCCCCTTCTAAGCCTTGCCGTGTGTCCTAACAGCCGTTTATGACCACATGTGGGGTATTGTTTTACTCGGGAGAAATTGCTTTACAAATGTTGCAGTGCTTTTTCTACTTTAGTCCTTGTAGAAATTAGAAAAAATAAGCTAAACCTACATTTTCTTTGAAAGAATGTATATTTTCATTTTCATGGCCTACATCCAATAATTTCTGCAATACACCTGTAGGGTCAAAATGCTCACTATACCCCTAGATAATTTCCTTGAGGGGTGTAGTTTCCAAAATGGGGTCACTTTTGGGGGGTTTCCACTGTTTTGGCACCACAAGAGCCCTTCAAACCTGACATGGTGCTTGTTCACTACTCTTCTGCTCTGAGTTTGGCACCTCGTACTCTCCTGGTTTGACTCGGCTCGTTTACTACTCTTGTTGCTCACGGTGTTGCCGTGGGCAACTGCCCCGTTTCCCTTTGTTCTGTGTTTCCTTGTCTGGTTGTCTGTCGTGCACTTACTGAGTGTAGGGACCGTCGCCCAGTTGTACCCCGTCGCCTAGGGCGGGTCGTTGCAAGTAGGCAGGGACTGAGTGGCGGGTAGATTAGGGCTGACTTGTCTGTTTCCCTATCCCTGTCATTACACCCAGGGACCCGTGTCTTCCAAGCCTTCCTCCGGACTTTTCGCATGGTGTTTGAGGAGCCTGGTCGAGTCTCATCTGCAGCAGCATCTTTGATTGACCTACACCACGGAGACACCTCCGTGAGTGAGTACGCCATGCACTTCCGCACCATGGCTGGAGAACTGTTATGGAACAATGAGGCTCTGGTGGCTGCATTCTGGCATGGACTGGCTTCCAGAATTAATGACAAACTTGCCGCCTGAGATCTGCCGTCTACCCTGGATGACCTCATCCTTCTGGCCGCCCGGATTGATATACGGATCCGGGAACGCCTCCAAGAGGTTCGACGGGAGGGAGCCCGCTCCAGTTTGCTTCCTACTTTGCAGCAACCCCTTCTGTTCTCAGATGTCAATTCTCCTAAAGAGTCTGTGATAATGGACCAGCATAAGTTATCTATCCAGGAGAAGCAATGCAGGCGCACATCTGGACTCTTTATTGCGGTCTCGATGGCCATATTGTGCGCCTGTGTCCCCAAAGATCCCAAAACCTAGGGTCGCTAGGAGTGACAACCTTGGGTAAAGATGGACTTGTGACCATAGTATCCGGCGAGAGAACGCATCAGGTCTCTGCGTATCTGGACTCTGGATCTGCTCCTAATTTCATCCACAGAGATCTGATGGACCTTCTGCAATTGCCCACTACCCCGCTGGAGAGCCCGTTGACAGTTGCCTCAGTGAATGGACTACCTCTGCCAGATCCTGTTATAGCTGTAACCAAGCCACTGAGGTTCCAAGTGGGAGCCCTTCACTCCGAACTTTTGTCTTTCTATGTCCTGTCCAAAGCTGTTAACGCTGTGTTGCTGGGTGTGCCTTGGCTACGACTGCATGACCCAGTCCTGGACTGGAATTCTGGAGAGGTTCTCCAATGGAGCCCTGAGTGTCAAGGTTGTTGCCTGGTGCAGATTAGTTCGACCCAGCCTTCGCTACCTTGGTCATTGGCTGGATTGCCGAGTCATTATGCTGCATTTTCGGACATCTTCAGCAAGAGGGAGGCAAAGACATTGCCTCCACATCGGGCGTATGACTGCCCTATCAAACTGATTCCTGGTGCATCCCTTCCCCGTGGTAGGGTATATCCTCTCTCCTTGCCAGAGACTATGTTCATGTCCATCTATGTGAAAGAGAACTTGGAGAGGGGCTTCATACGGAAGTCTTCATCCACGGCAGGAGGCAGGTTCTTCTTTGTCAAAAAGAAAGATGGCTCTCTTCGTCCTTGTATTGACTACAGATGTCTCAACCAGATCACGGTAAAGAATAAATATCCATTGCCACTGATCTCTGAACTGTTTGATCATATACGTGGTGCCAGAATTTTTTCTAAACTAGACCTGCGTGGGGCTTACAACCTAGTCTGGATTCGCCAGGGTGATGAATGGAAGACTGCATTTAACACACGTGATGGACACTATGAGTATCTACACAAAAAGGAGCTCCTATTGCAAATGGCGATAAAGGGTTAGATGCTATTAGCGTAAAGCATACTACCAAATTCGTATTTAGGGCACTCCTAAATAAGCATTTATATACAGAAGAGAGAAAGGAGCATGGAAGCCATGTAGTTAAAAAAGACTAAGAAAACTTTATTGGACAAAATTACATACATAGAAAAAGTTCATATAAAAAGGTACAAATGGACAGAGAAACTCTATACAGTTCCAGAATAACAGGAATGGCAGACTCAATATTGCAAGTATAGGGGTACGGTGAATAATCTAGAGAGTAGATATGGGGAATGAATGACAATGTGTGAAAGGCACTCGGACATATCCTAACATAAGTATACAGTAATGAGGATATGGGTAAGATATATTGCCAGTGCACATATGTTACTCAGGAAGTGCCAATAGGAATAAACAGTCAGTCATAGATCGATACTTCAAATGGAATCCCCGATAGCTAGAAAAAACTTACCCATAGCGATATGTATGCAGGAGCCTGACAACCGTGTGGAAACCCCAACGCGCGTTTCGCGGTTGCTTCCTTAAGGGGTGTCATTACACTATGAGTATCTAGTAATGCCCTTCGGCCTGTGCAATGCTCCCACGGTCTTCCAGGAGTTTGTGAATGACATTTTCCGTGACCTCCTCTATGTTTGTGTTGTAGTCTACCTTGATGACATCTTGATTTTTTCACCAGATCCTATAACGCACCAGAGACATGTCCGTCAGGTTCTTCTACGGTTAAGGGAGAATCATCTATACGCCAAGCTGGAGAACTGTGTGTTTGACAGAGATGCGCTACCCTTCCTGGGCTACATCATCTCGAATCGAGGTCTCGAGATGGATCCTGAGAAGGTAAAGTCTGTTCTGGAATGGCCACGTCCTCAAGGCTTGAGGGCCATACAGCGCTTTCTGGGATTCGCTAATTTTTACAGGCAGTTTATTCCGAATTACTCCTCACTGACTTTTCCTATCTCTAACCTTACTAAGAAGGGTATGAATGCCAAGGTGTGGACTCCCGAGGCAGAGTCCGCATTTAACAGCCTGAAGAGTGCCTTCACGTCAGTCTCTATCCTCCATCATCCGGATATCTCTCTGCAGTTCTCATTGGAGGTGGATGCATCCTCTGTCGGTGCTGGTGCACTCTTGTTCCAGAGAGGTCCCAAGGGCAAGTCAAGGGTATGTGAATATTTCTCCAAGCTCTTCTCTTCCACAGAATGCAACTACTCGATTGGGGATCGGGAGTTACTAGCCATCAAATTGGCTCTGGAAGAGTGGAGACATCTATTAGAGGGCGCAGCTCATCCGATCATAATTTTTACAGACCACAAGAATCTGACCTACCTCCAGACGGTCCAACGGCTGAACCCTCATCAGGCCAGGTGTTCACTGTTCTTTACTAGGTTTCAGTTCGAGCTCCATTATCGCCCTGCCGACAAGAATGTGAGGGCCGATGCCTTGTCCAGGTCTTTCGAGACGGAAGACACCTTGGAGAGTCCACAGAATATTATTGATCCGTCTTGCATTATCTCTGTCAATCCCCTGCAAGTTGGGGACCTTCCTCCAGGGAGGACGTTTGTGCGCCTGGCTGATCGTGGAAGAATTCTCCGCTGGGGACACTCCTCTAGACTGGCAGGACACGCAGGGGCTCGTAAAACCTGGGATCTGATTGCTCGTCATTTCTGTTGGCCCACGCTGCCCAAGGACATTTTGGACTTCGTTTCTGCCTGTTCTCTATGTGCAGCCAATAAAGCCGCTCACTCCAGACCTGCTGGTCTGCTCCAGCCATTGCCTGTGCCCAATGCTCCCTGGCAGCAAATAGCTATGGACTTTGTTACAAACCTGCCTCTCTCTGCTGGATGCAGTGCTATCTGGGTGGTGGTGGATCAATTTCCGAAGATGGCCCACTTCGTTACTCTGACCGGTCTTCCTTCTGCTCCTCAATTGGCCAAGCTGTTCATCCAACACGTCTTCTGCCTGCACGGCTTGCCGCAGCATATTGTGTCTGATCGGGGGGTTCCGTTTACTTCTAGGTTCTGGAGAGCCCTCTGCGGACTCCTCGTTGTGAAATTGGACTTTTCATTAGCCTACCATACTCAGTCCAATGGTCAGGTTGAGAGGATTAATCAGATTTTGGAGAACTACCTACACCACTTCATTTCCAAGCAACATGATGACTGGGTGCAGTTGCTCCCATGGGCAGAGTTCTCATACAATAATCATACCAGCGAGTCCACAAGGAATACACCGTTCTTCATTGTCTACGGCCAGCACCCACGAATGCCTCTCCTGGTACCCGATACTTCCGAAGTGCCAGCGGCTGACTCCACATTTAGAGACTTTCTGCAGATCTGGCAGCAGACTCGATCCTCCATCCTAATGGCAGTCGACCACATGAAATGGAAGGCTGACACAAGGAGAAGGGAACCTCCTCAGTTTCCTCCTGGCACGAAGGTCTGGCTGTCTTCCAGGAACATCCGACTAAGGGTGCCATCATGCAAGTTTTTCCCCAGGTTCCTCGGACCCTTTGAGATCCTACAGCGGATCAACCCTGTCGTCTATAAGCTTCGGCTGCCTCCTACCCTCAAGATCCCCAACTCCTTCCACGTATCCCTCCTGAAGCCGGTGGTCCTGAACCGCTACACCAAGACTCCTAGCCTTGTGGTTGCCTCCAGCAGCCCTTCAGACACCTTTGAGTTTCAAGAGATCCTGGACACCAAAAAAGTGAGAGGAAAGACCTTTTATTTGGTAGATTGGAGGGGGTTTGGTCATGAAGAATGGTCTTGGGAGCCAGAGGAGATCCTCAATGCTCCTACTATTCTGAGGAAGTTTCTCTCTCACTCTGGTCCCAAGAAGAGGGGGTGTAAGAGGGGGGATACTGTGGCTGTGGGCTGTCAGCTCCATTCCCCTCCTGACAGCCGCAGCCACGAGTTGGCAAGCGCTGGCCCCAGCCTCATCCTCAGGAGACGCCAGCGCTCGCGTCCTCTCACCTCAGCCGGATTCCGTAGGGTGCACGCGCACGCTCGTGCCTCCTCTTAGAGGGGCAGCACACGCACCGGACATTGTGGACGAACTTTGACCCGTGAGTACCCTGGACTATAAGAGGGGTCCTGCCTCCTAGTTTGATGCCTGAGCGATGTTGTGTTCCCTAGTTTGTCTTTGTGATGGCCTCCTAGTGTGTTCCCTGTTCCAGTCCCTGATCCTGTTCCAGTTCCTAAAATTCCATACCGTCCTGGTCTAGCACTGACCTGTGCCAAAGTCGTGCAGTGCTGCACCCACATCTGACCTGCTTCACCTCGCCTGACGTCCGCCTGCTACCTAGTCCCAGCCGAGCCTGCCCTGCTTCTGTCTGAGCTGCCACAGGTACATATAGAACTATAGACTCTCACCTGCTCCCTGTTGGCCAGCTGCCTTACCGCCAAGGTGGTATGGCCCAGTGGGTCAACAGACCCTTTGTGACACCTTTTCACATCCCTTGGTTGAACTTGAAGGACATGTGTCTTTTGTCAACCGTACTAACTATGTAACTATGTAACTTTTTCCATCTCTAATGTGACCCATAATCTGTACAATTTCATTGAGACACAAACTGAAATCATTTAGATGGGAAAAATAAAAATAACATAACTACAATAATGTGGTTGCATAAGTGTGAACATCCTCATATTTGGGGATGTGGTTGTGTTCAGAATTAGCCAATCACATTTAAACTCATGTTAAATAGTAGTCAGTACACAGCTGCCATTATTTAAAGTGATTCTGAGTAACCGCATATAAAGTTCAGCTGTTCTATTAGGATTTTCCTGCCATTTTCTTTGTTGCATGTGTCAGTAAAAGCCTTGGTCCGTAAAGAGCTTACAACACATCAAAATGATCTGATTATTGAAGGACATCAGTCAGGAGAAGGATACCAAAGAATTTCCAAGGCATTAGATATACCATGGAACACAGTGAAGACGGTCATCAAGAAGTGGATTACATTTGGCACAACAGTGACATTACCAAGAACTGGACGTTCCTCAAAACTTGAGGAATAGACAAGACGAAAATTGGTCCAGGAGGCTACCAAGAGGCCTAAAAAAACATTAAAGGAGCCGCAGGACTTTCTGGCAGGTAGTGGTTGTGTAGTGCATGTGACAACAATCTCCTTTATTCTTCATATGTCTGGGCTGTGGGGTAGGGTGGCAAGACGGAAGCCCTTTCTAACAAAGAAAAACATCCAAGCCCGGCTATGTTTTGCAAAGACCTACATCAAGTCTGCCAAAAGCATGTGGGAAACGTGTTATGGTCTGATGAGACCAAGGTTGAACCTTTAGGCCATAATTCCAAAAGATATGTTTGGCTCAAAGTCACCAACATCAACAAAAGAACACCATACCCACAGTGAAGCATGGTGGAGGCAGCACTATGCTTTGGGGCTGTTTTTCTGCACCTAAAACTGGGGCTTTAGTCAAGGTGGAGGGAAATATGAACAGTTCCAAATAGCAAGCAATATTGGCACAAAACCTGCAAGCCTCTGCTAAAATGCTGAAGATGAAGAGGAATTTTACCTTTTAGCACGACAACGACCCCAAGCATACCTCTAAATCAACACAGGAATGACTTCACCAGAAGAATATCAAAGTTTTCAGCCCAGACCTGAATCTCATTGAAAATCTGTGGGGTGACCTGAAGAGCGCTCTACACAAGAGATCCCCCAGCAATCTGACAGATTTGGAGCGCTTTTGCAAGGAAGAGTGGGCAAAAATTGCCAATTCAAGATTTGCCATGCTGATAGACTTCTACCTAAAAAGAATGAATGCTGTCATAAAGTCAAAGGGTAATTCAACAAAGTATTAGCTTAAGAGGGTGCATATTTATGCAACCACATAATTTTTGTTCTTTATTTTTATTTTCCCCCTCTAAATGTTTTCAGTTTGTTTTTCAATGGAATTGTACAGATTATGGCTCACATTAAAGGTGGAAAAAGTTCTGAAATTATTCAACTTGGACTGATTTTTTGACATGACCAAAACCTCCCATTTGTGGGGTGTGTAGATTTATCATATCCACTGTACGTTAAACATATATACGTCGAGAAGCTCCAGTGACATAACTAGCCATATATGGACAGTTATGTTACTGAAGCTTCCTGCCCATTTGCTCTGCCTGGGGTCTCCGGCCATAATGAAGCTCCTGATGTCTCTGTTCATATATGGAGAGTGACATCAGGAGCTTCTCTAGGGCTGGAGTCCCCAGGTAGAGCAATTCTTGATACGTCTTCGGCTCGGGGACTCCGGCCTTGGGGAAGCTCCTAATTTATTGTCCATATATGGACAGTGATGCCAGAAGCTTTACCAGGTCCGGAGTCCATGGGCAGAGCATTAGGAATCGCTCTGCCAAGGACTCTGGCCCTGAGGAAGCTCCTGACCTCACTATCCATTTATGGACAGTTACTCGCTCTGGATGATCTGTTCTGTCCGGCACCATGTAACACTTAATTTCCCCTGAGGTGGTGCTGCAGGGAAATCAAACACTTTTTGTTAGGTTTCCCCACACATTACAAGTGATCACTGGAAGTCCCCAGCAGGGGGGACATGTAGTGATCTGTTTAATGTCAAATGATCCTTCTAACAATTAGGCATTGTCTAAAGTGGACAAACCCTTTAATGGTGTTTTCTCTGGTTTTATAGAAAAAAGTTGAATTATTATATAATGAAAAGTTATCTTATTTTCTATTATACTGTGAGTTTCAATTCCTTTCTTGTTTTTTAAAGGTTTTTGCTTGCAGTCAGTGAATTGAACTATTTTTTTTTTTTACATCCAGAGGCTGAAACCCTGTCCTGATCATGACAGGTCCACTATTTGTTAAGTATGTAAGAGCTCTCTCTCTAGTAAAAAGCAATGCACCTGTAATGATGGGGTAGGGAGACAGACAGGTTAGCCCTAATCTACCCGCCACTCAGTCCCTGCCTACTTGCACGGCCCATCCTAGGCGACGGCGTACAACTGGGTGACGGTCCCTACGCTCAATATGTGCACGACAGACAAACAGACAATTGTACACAGAAGCTAAGGAAAAGAGGGCAGTTGCCCACGGCAACACCGTGAGCAACAGGCGTAGTGAACGAGCTGAGTCAAACCAGGAGTGTACGAGGTACCAAACGCAGAGCAGGAGAGTAGTCAGTAAAGCCAGGATCAAAATGAAGCAAGGTCAGTAATAATAGCAGGAGCAGCAGAGCCAGGAAACAGGAAAGAATAACAGGCAGAGACAAGCAGGAAATGAAGGTATAAATAGACCAAGGGCGGGAGCTAGAACCATCTGGCCAGGCTGTGATAGGTTCTCCCACTCCTGAGCCAGGTGATGATAACCAAGTGATGTTAACTAAGTTCCATTTTCTACTTATTTTATATAATTTCTCAAATAATCTCTAATCTTCTAGTATAATCCATCAATCTTTCCTTACTCCATTAGAGGTTATGTTAAGGATGTCTGTCATGTTTCATTGCTATGCTGGATCTCTGCAATGAGAACCAGTAGCTTCCAAGGTATCTCATTCAGCCAACCAGAATTCTACTTTGTACTAATGAGGAGCAACAACTCTGAAAATGTGCTATTTACAGATGGTTGTCTCTGGTTTGGCTATTAACCAGAGTCCTGTTTCAAGGCTCCATAATGGGTCGGACATTGACCCACAGGTAGTTATCTACAGGTGGTACTAGAGAAACAGTTTTCTTCCTTCTGGAGGGGGGGCTATTTTGCATACTTTTCTCCTAGGAAGCATTGCCCTTCAGACTCCATACCAGCGGGATCTCCACAAGGAGAATCATTACCCTCTCCAAGAGCTGGTTTACAGCTAGTAGCAGAGAGTCATACCTGCAGAATTCTGTAACTATAATATAAATTAATTAACAAAATCGCACAAAAGCTGCATGCACTGTCAGCAGGCGATACATTAGGTTCACAAGAAGAAAATATTTTAAGGGCCAGACATTGTCTACAAAGAATGTTAATTACATTATGAGCGCTTTTTGTGATTAGGTCTCATTTTTGTATTAGAATCCAAACTCATTGGAGGATCCCCTGGGGAGCTAGTCTGATCCTAAAATGCATGGGTTTCTTATCCAGTACAAATACAGTCAAATGAAAAAGTCAGGCTACCCACATGTAAACTTTTGCTTTCTGTTTATTACGTATGTGGACATACCAATATTTGATCTTACTTAATATAAATGAACAAAAAAAAAAAAAAAAATCAATAAATTACAAAAGTTAATTGACTCTAATACCCTGTATTTCCCCATTGGGCAGAACAACCCTCAGCAATTTTTTCTCATGACAAATTTTTCCCACTCCTCTAAGGAGAATTTTTTCCGCTGTGCCATGCTTGAGGTTTTTTTTTTGGATATACTGATTGAATGAAGATAAATACTGAATTAACATTAAACATTAATTTGTCCACATGTTAAAAAAAATAAAAAATTACATGGGGAGGTGGTAGCCTTACTTTTTAAAATCTGCAACATGCCAATTTCTGTTGCATATTTTCACAGTGGATATCATCCCTTTCAATGTAGCAGGAGTGAAATCCACTACGAGTCCGCAGCAAAATATGCAGCAAAATCTGCATGTTACACCTTCACATATTGCTGTGGATTAACAATGAAATCTGCGGTGGATTAGTGGGTGAAAAAACTGATGCGTATGTGTCAGGTCCGTATTTCACACCGAATAACCACCTCTGTAAATTGAAAGCTGAAGGCATGCCTGGAGAGAAGTACACCACACAGAGTTGTTTGGTACAAAGCTTCCCTCTCTCAGCCAGGAGGAACTGAACTTTTATTCAGAACAAAGAAACACACACAGAGAAGACACATGCCCCTCCCTCGAGATGTGGGACTTGCTTAAATCCCATTCGCTCCTCAGCTATAAGTTTTCGTGTACATTCTTCTGCACACTCCTCTTTGCATTCCAGGGGGCGGTGTCTTCCATAGGTGTGTCCGACATGAACAAATAACTTGTTATATATATCAGTATATTACACAAAGAACTGAAATGTATATACATATGAGTGAGGATAATATTTTTCAAACAATATACATAGTAATGATCCCTGACAGTCCCCCCTAAAAATATTATTCTATCCCTGAGTCTTGCCTAGCAACCTACCACTGACCACTCGAACCAGGCGGGTAGGGGTTTTGGATTTCTTCACCAGCTTGAGACGAGCTACTCCTGATGAGTAACCCCCCTTTGTACCTGGACTTCCAAGGTGTCGGAGTGGTCCTAACTTTCCCTATTCTCCTCTGGATACAGGATGGTTGTCTTGATATAATCTACAAACCGCTGCTGGTTGTAATATATATAATTAATCCGGTCTACATTTTATTAATGGTAACAACTGTCGCACTGTCACTTACTGTCCTAATGGGACTTTTACCCCTGCAGATATGACAGGTCATGGGCAGTACAGTGACCTTCACCTCACACCTTCATATAAAACTCCTCAGATTGTAATTTGCAGCACCATGGCACATTTACACACATTATAATTATAAACCTCAGACATTATAAACAATAGGGCCTCAACTAATAACATAATGCTATCACCCTCAGGTTTCGGGTCCCATCAGTTCATTGCCAGTCCTGTACACCATCGTCTTCTTCTTCTCCTGTCTTCTGCTCTTCACTGACTGTCACCCTCAGGGTAACCCACACAATTGTGGAGTCAGACTACGTTGGTGTCCAGTGGGGGAGTTATTATTACCCCCTCCTAGCCACTTACTTATCAAAACACTTGATCCTGCTGACGGATTCACTCAGGTCTTTGGTCTTTACTTTGATCTTTGCTGACATCATCAGGACTTGGTTTGGTCCTTCTCATCTGTCCGACACCGTCTCCTTTAGTTTACATCATCAGGCTGTACATAGCACCTCATGTTATGAGCCTGGGGTGAGATCCCACGTAGACGGATTAGTGGAGTTGTATTGTGACTATCAAACCCTCCGCATCTGTACTCTTCCTCTGGTAAGTTACTTGTCTGGGCGGCCGCTTAGAATTGTGACACTGCCGTCAGTTCATGATAAACGCGTTGTACTGGCTCAGGCTGTGCCTGCCGCATCTCAGTGATGGAGTTCATCGTGTTAAAAGTCTTTTAGTTCATATTTACTGGCACTTGCTGGGGACCCCCAACTCTTGTCAATTGTTAAAATAAATACTAATCTGGTGATAACATCATCCGCATACACTATAAACGTTGTTCTAAGTACATACAATAATGTCAGGCCCTTAAATGACATCAAACACCTTTATATAAGGAAAAACTTCTCTGTTACAATGGACAGGGCACCTAGAAGATGTGTAATTTATTGAGTACATTTCATTAGCACTTGGTGATACTCTTTCAGCAGGATTTGTACCTTGATCTCAGCTGACTGCCTAGAACATCTCCACCTCACAGAAACATACACAGATTCCACATGTTTATCTGACAAGTGTCTTAAACCTATTTTTCTTACTCTAATCTGGTTCGTTCTACCTGGGAAGGCCTCTCAAGGTCTGTTCTCTTTGTGGGAGGCGGGTATGATAAGGTTGGCACCGGTCTGCCAGGACTGTTCTGTAGGCAAATCAAACAGCCGGGCTTCAGGCCCCCCTGAGAACAGATCTACACATATACGAGCACATTGTCATACACTTCTACCTCGGGCAGTTGTATGTTCTGCAGTCGCTGGGACTGGTAATCTGGCCGGGCTTCACTTTTCACAGGTACCTTTGCTGTTTTACCTATGTCATGCCGTGCGCACATCATGCAGGCTGCTACAAACCTAGTGGTGGCATTATTGTATCCAGGGACAAGCCAATTTACTGACACCTGACTGCACATATCCTTGTTGTCAGGTCTGTCTTCTCTCGCTCTCTCAATTGGCTTACCCGATGATCCAATAAAGTTCCTACTACCAATGGGCCCATAATTGTGGGCGATGCCAAAAGCGTACCTAGAGTCAGTGTAAATGTCGGCCGTCTTACCTTCTGCCAGGTTACAGCCTCAGCGAGCACCTCCAGCTCCGCTCCTTGAGATAAACAAGAAGGTGAGAGTGGTTTCTGGATGATTTACCTGGTGCCTCGTATCCTGTCTTGTACATATTGTATAATAAAATATCTCTTTATTACAAATTTACATTAAAAACCCATGTCACATATAGATAGAACATCTCAAAGGGGTGGCGTCTTCATTCTCTAAAATAAAACCAAATGTTATACACTTCTCAACACTCATCTGATAATCCAGAATACTTTGAGAATCTCACTTTTATCAGATTCTGCAAATACTTGATTAATACAAAAAAAATAAAAATAAAACATTCCTAAAAACTTTACATCAAATTAACAATGTCCAGACAATTTTTGTTTTGCCTTCTCCCTCATCTAAATCCATAAAGACTCGTGTGAGTGACGTCACCTCTGCCTCCTGTGTAAATTTGCTGGAGGGGGATGGTCTCTTACACAACCATCTACACAGAAAAACCTCAAAATGTAGGTTACTCTCATACACATTTAATCTGGATTACTCATTGGGGTCTCTTACACATTTTTAGATTTCCTGAAACCAAATTAATTAACTCAAAACAAACCAAAATTGTACCTGATCAGTTCCTTCACCATTCCCCCCTTTGTGGACTCTGCGAAAGTAATGTAGCAGAGTTCAAAACTACATCTCAACATAACACTAGTTTAACCCCCTGTAATGTACAACAGCCTGAAACAAAAATGACTTTTTCCTGACAAATACATTTGATCTTTACAATGACATAATTTATGTGTGAAATCAAAAACAAAACAATTGTAGTTAGTTATTCAATAAAACAGAAAATATTATCACTGATAACATTAATTACTGCAAACCAATAAACTGTATATAAAAATAGGGAACGGTGGGGGCACATACATTTTCAAAACCCTGTGTCTCACAGTATCTGTAGTTTAATACATCTGAATTAACATCAAAACACATGAAATCTGATCACATCATAACACATAAATATCGGAACTTTTATAAACAACAGCACATGCGCAAAGAGAAGAAATGTATTTATGTTTGTAGACATTACTGATATATATATATATATCTCAACAGTGCATATTGAAATCCCTTTGTCTCATCAGCCCTGCAGACTGCACCCAGTCAGCCCCCCTCCTCCACCCAAACACAGCACACTACAGGGCGGAGGGAGGGGGGTCACAAACTCACAGCTTCTCACAGCTTCTAGTCTCACAATCTTAACACTTTCAATGCCGGCAAAACAACATACGTATCTGCAAAAATTCATCACACCATTGTATAGGAATTATCTACGTTCAAAACATCAAACATATAATTTGTAACAGTACAATCTGTCGGCCACCATCTCTATATTATGATGACGTGTTGCTTCATCAGTGAACAGCGTCTAGCATGGAACCTAAAAAAATAGAAGACACTACAAATGACAAAATTAACAAGGCGATTATTTCATACTGATTTGGTTGGGCCGGGCGTGGCCACATCAGGGGTGGGTGGTGGGGGGGGGCAGCCTCTCCCATTGGAAACACAGTGCGCAGCTGTGAGGGGGGGGGGGGTTTCCCACCAACAATGAGGACACACTCAACATGAGGTACGGACGCCATTACCGGGCGTCGGCTGGTCCTGTTTTCTAATACATACAATACCTTTCTTATTCCTAACTTCCTCTTCTGCAAATCCCTCTAAAGCACTTTCCATCAACTTTCTACCTTCCAACTTCCCTTTGTTCTCCAGAATACCTTTTGCCCAATCTCCGGCTTGCAGCCGCCCTCCTCTATGGATTCCACACACTTCCATCAATTTCTTCATTTTACTCACATACTGCTTCCCTTCTCTTCGCTTCATTAAATCATATGCCTAACAGTCTATATTATACACGTAATTTATATAACAATTTTCGGTCAACGACTCCCAGGCCTCACCGGAAATATTAAAATTCCTCAGTCTACAGCCTCCGGTCCGCCGAAATATAATTTTATTTAGACTCTCCGGCTACGCTGGAAATACTAAAATCCCAGTCGATTAACTCTCCGGTCTCTTATATAATCTTTATTTAGACTCTCCGGCTACGCTGGAAATATTAAAATCCCAGTCGATAACTCTCCGGTCTCTTATATAATCTTTTATTTAGATTCTAATTACCCAGAGGACGGTTAGTCGGGCGCGACTAAGGTCTCACAGGTTTTTTTTTTACCTCACAGCGGAAAATATCACCTCTGTCGCCTGAGATAATCCAGGAAATCAACAAAAGGGTTCTACAGATCGCCACAAGACTGCCCACTAACACAGATAAGACGAAGATTTATAAAATCATTTAGCTTACCGTGTTATTGCGGAGGTGATCAAATTCCTTCAGTTGGCAACTTTGAGTCCTCTGTTTCACCCTGTGATTGTCGACTGTCCGGATTTTGATATTTCCTCGAGTGAGGCCCCACGTTCGGGCGCCAAATGTCAGGTCCGTATTTCACACCGAATAACCACCTCTGTAAATTGAAAGCTGAAGGCATGCCTGGAGAGAAGTACACCACACAGAGTTGTTTGGTACAAAGCTTCCCTCTCTCAGCCAGGAGGAACTGAACTTTTATTCAGAACAAAGAAACACACACAGAGAAGACACATGCCCCTCCCTCGAGATGTGGGACTTGCTTAAATCCCATTCGCTCCTCAGCTATAAGTTTTTGTGTACATTCTTCTGCACACTCCTCTTTGCATTCCAGGGGGCGGTGTCTTCCATAGGTGTGTCCGACATGAACAAAGAACTTGTTATATATATCAGTATATTACACAAAGAACTGAAATGTATATTCATATGTGTGAGGATAATATTTTTCAAACAATATACATAGTAATGATCCCTGACATATGGACCTGTCTTAAACAGAAGATTGAGGAATTATATATTGACAATTTTATAATTCCTTCATCTATTTAATCTTTGATAAAATTGTATCCAGACCCGTTCATTTAAAATGTTATACAACATTTTTCCCTATATATTTGCAATATATTTTAAAGGAGCACATTTGTAATGAATACTCAGTGTATGTGGCCCATTATCTCCTGAGATAACATGTAGATGCTATATATTTCCAGTTTTTATCTATATGGTTAAAATTCCACTGCTGGCAAATCCAAAGATTTCTAATAATAGTGCCTGTTCCTTCACTTAACGTTTTTCTTCTTCCTTTGTTTCTAATATTTGCCAGCGGCTTACACTTTATTAAAACTTACTGGTAGTCATGTGTGAGAAATTTTAAGCACTGAGGAATTCGTCTTGAAAGACAAGATACATTTAAGCAAACGTCTCACATTACCGGAAAAAATGGTTTGCAAATTCAATCTTTACTGAATAAGAATTGTGTAACAGTTATATGGACAAGTTACTTATGACACATCAGATCTGTCGGTGGTTAATAAATTTGTTCCACTGTCAGACTAATAGTTTTCTTTTTTTTTATAAAAAAGGAATTTGATCAAATAATTGAACGAATCGCATTCATGAAAAAAATACATGTAATAACAGCAGCTATCGACTACTCTATAGAACTAAAGAGCGGTGAATACAGTGAGTGCAACGTTTCTAATATGTTCAGTTAGTGAACACGTACAGATCTTAACTTTTAGCTGTGGTTTATTCTGTATGTTTTAGACAGACTGACTATTTGTGAATGTTGGCGCTAAGAAGACATTAGTGTTGCTTCCACAATGACATGAGTGGTTGATACTTCTGGCATTTGTTCTTAGGGTAATCACTTATACTTTTTATATATGCACATTTCGGAAGTTGTACACCTTCAATATAATCGCTAGATTTGATCTTGGATGAAGAATAACTTTAGGCACGTACACATGATTAATGTGCCATCTTGTTTTGTCCATTTCAGGCCTGAGTGCAATGTACTGATTTAAATCTGTATGAAGTGCATTGGTCTATGATGCTGAGAAATGTTTGAATTGATTTGTGTTGTATTACAGAGATATTGTAATGAACCATATAGATGCTCAGTGAGCCAACACCAAGACATCTGAGGCATGAGGTACAGTCATGTATCACTAATAATCATGTCTTCAGTCTGTATCACATTACCTAGGTTACGAAGTAGAGGGAGCAATGTATGAAATAAATCAGTGCAACAGAAATTGTTGTACACTGTGTAGTGAGGCAAGTAGCATGTTTGAGGTTAACTTGTTACCATTGGGTTTTTTTTATACATTAAATTATCCTGTAGCCCCGATTAAGGCATATGGATAACTAAAACTGTCTGGTGTATAATACTTATCATCATTCAGTTGTCAATCCTGCTTTTGGAGTAATCCATTGGGTATACATATATTCATTTGAAAGGGAGAAGGTAGTAATACTGTGAACTGCCGCTGTAAGTGTATCAGTGTTTTACAGTATGGAGCTGTGAAAGGAATGAAACAGAAGCAGTATTTCCACGAGTGCCGCGGCCCCTTCAAACAGATAATCTGCAGGGGTGCCGAGAGTCAGACCCCCACCGATCAGATATTGGTGGCCCATCCTGAGGATAGACCATCAATTTTATCTCTCCAAAATAAAACCATACTGCATGATGTGTGGTCTGTGTTTGTCTATAGGATTGCAAAATCTTTGTAAACTAAACAATTTATGCACAAATTCATCCCTGCTACATGTGCGTACAGTATGCATATAATGTTACACTGTGAGTTCAAGTATATATCTGTTATGACATCTATTGTATTATTTGTGTGTAAAAGTGCCTGTACTTCCTTCTTTGACAACCATCTAAGTATATAACTAGGAAATGTCCATTTTCCACTTAGGAAGGGTTCTTTATTTTGTACTCTATTTGTTGTTATATAATAGAAAAAAATAAAAGAAAATAGGATACAAATACAAATCTATAGAGAATGATATTAGAATACATTCTGACTCTATAGAATACAATAATGTAACATTTATGTACAATTCACACCCTATTTTTCCATATTTGATTGCAGTGGCGCATTACGTGGTAACTTAGCACGCCTACGCTATTTGTGCAGCATGCCACTCATTTACTTTGAATGAGAGCGGCTTTCCTACGTAAAGCACCGTGGCATTCTACACTATTAAAAGAGCGTGCCGGTAGTCAATTTGTCAGCTGATGCTTCTGTATGCTGTATAGTATCCATAGACCTCTATGGGCCACACATATGCCAGAACTGTGTCCTTTTGCCATGTGTCTGGACACTGTTTTGACTGTAAAAAAAAAAAATGTGGACTGCAGAACATTAAGAACAGGACATTGCAAAGAAGTATACGTTAAGGTATAAGCATTTTATAATGGAAGTCAATGGCAGAGGTATCCAAATGTAGGGTAATCGTTTGCACAGTAAACATTTAGTACTGTATGAATAAAAAAAGCCAAAACATTTTCAATTCCCGTTGAAAAGAAAAAAATGCTAATTTGAAGGCTTTCTTGACAGAATATGTTCATTTGTTTCAAACAAATACTGATGCTGTCAGGTTTTCTGACCAAAAGTGGTGCGAACCTAGCATTAGTTACATAAAACATGTGATGTTTCACCTGAAATTGAACCCCTTATTGACCACTAATATGCCTTTTTACCAGGGTCGCTAAGGGGCTTTATTTCACAGTGCCAACGTTTTATGGAGCTCTGGTATAGCGGCTGTTCAGATAATCATTCAGTAGCAGGCTCAGCACTCAGAAGTGAAGGCAGAAATGTATTTATTTATTTTTTCATTTCTGCTTTCCTGATCGGTAGACATACAATATTTAATGGTAATTATTTTACGTGATTAAAAGCCAAAACTTAAAAACGTAAAACATATTTGATTTCGATATTTTTTTAAATATTTACAGACACACTTATTAACCTCTTTACTACTTAGACCAGAATTTTTTTCTAGATTATTATATATTACTACACATTGAACACAGGAATAAAATGTATACACCTCCTTCTACTGCTACTCGTCTCTAGCTGCAGTTTTATTGGTTTGGTTGTAATTGATAGTGTGTATAGATTGGAATAAAATTTGTCTAAAATCTTTTGTTTCCTCTTTATCTGTTCTCTAAACTTGGGTGCATCTTGTTGTCCAGAACATCTTAAAATAAGGTATTCTCCTAATTTGCTAAAACATTTGGTCATCTCTAATCTGAAGACAAGAAGTACAAAACTAGTCTGGGGAATTGCAACATAGAATAAAATAGATGTTATGTTTATCACTTAGTAGAACAAGGCTTTTATAGAGAGGAAAAAGCACCATGATGAAAAAATATACTCTGTCTTCTGACATAAAAGATTAAAAATATTGGTCTTCCATTATTGTATACTGCAGTGCTAAAAACGTACAATACTTTCACTTTTGCTGATTCATCTGGAAACTAACCCACACAAATTCCCATGAATCATTTAGAAGGTCGTAAAGAAGCAGTAAAAGAGAAATCAAATTGTATTCTTTCGGAAAATCATTGCATTGGACATAACAGCATATAACATGGCACTCTGCCTGCCTAGCAAAGGGGCAGGATGGAATGGAAGATAACATACAATAATTTACTAGCCCTTTACTGCTTACTGATCGGAAACTGTACACTATACGACTCCCTGTAGGATGTGTAATGTTTTCCAGCATTTCTGAAATGTGATATTCATGGCAGGAATGGCAAACAGTACCATTTATTCTGTGTATCAGTCAACCCTGAGTATTCTACAATATTTGGTCTGTGTTCAATTCTTACGATTACATTTAATAGATGTAATATATGTGAACTAATAACCACTTATCTATTTTCATTATATTTGGTAACTATCAGTTATTTATACTTATACTTATTTAAACCTTAAACTTCTTGTTTTATACGTAAAACAATGATATTGAAAGTTCATTCATAAAGATGTCCCATAATTATCTACAACTAGAGTCTGAGTAGCCTAATAAAATGTCTTTCCATGGCTGACATTTTCTCCAATATGTATAATGTATTCTCTAAATCATTGCTTTAAAAATAATTTTTGTTTTAAATTTGAACTCAACCAAAATGATGCAGGTCTCAAATAATACATAATTCAGCCTTTTAAAATACCCTAAGGTATACAGAATTATTTATATAGATTACTCAATTGAAGGTCTATCATTTTGGCAAATATGGAAAGTTAAAAATAGCAGCTTATTTTTACTAACAGGCTAAAAATTTATGCAGAGTTAATAAAAAAATGCAGTTGTAGCATTAGAAAATAATTGCTAGAATGTCCCTTCATTTGTATATGGAATAAGGAATCTTTTGGCCTTGGTTGTTTAGCAGGTGCTAGTGCTCCCACTACCTCCTTGAGACGTTAGAGTGACAGATGCTCTTGTGCACTGAACGGCCACTTTATTAGGGACACCCATCTAGTAGCACGTTGGACCTCCTTTGGCCTTCAGAACTGCAGCAATTAGTCATTTCATAGATTCCAATAAGTGTTAAAATCATTATGCTGGAATATTGGCCCATGCAAACAGAATAGCGACTTGCAGTTGCACAATGCTTAGGTAATGCCATTCTGTTCAAAGTCCATCCACAGGTATAAAATGACTTTGGGTATTGCAAGCAAACATCATCCCCACATCATTACTTCACCACCACAAGCCTGAACCGTTGACACCTGACAGGAAGGGTTAATCGATTCATACTGCTTATGCCAAATTCTGAGCATCCGATTTTTTTCCACTGCTAACGGATCCAATTTTTGGCTCTCTTTGGCCAACTGGAGATTGGCTTTCCATTTTACTTAGAGAGCAATGGCACTCAAACTGGTCATCTGCTGCTATAGCCCATCCGTGCTAAGGAGTGACGAAATGTGAATTCGGACACGTTAACTGGAGCACAAGCATTGTATTCTGTGTCAATTTGTCTGACTCTGCACCGCCTGTTTGTCAGATCATTTCTTGACATTCTCCTTTGATATCTTTTGTCAATGAGTTATTTATGTCCACATGATCCTCTTTCACTTTATGTTAATTCTCGATTACTCCATTCTCGGTATACTCTTGACACCGTTGCATGAGAAAACTCCACAAGGTTGGTAGTTTTTTAATTACTGGCCCTGGCTAGTCTAGCATCAATGACTATGCCACGTTCAAAGTTGCTCCGATCACTGGATTTCCTTATTCTAATGTGGATTCACACTGAAACGGATCCACAGAAAACTTGCTCATTTGATTTTATGCTGCACTCTGGGGACACATGTCTAATTTCCATAAAGGGAACCTCCAATTGTGAAAGGCAGATGTCTCTAATAAAGTTGCCAACCAGTGTATATCCACAGAAGAAAATACAAGAGAAATTTGTAATAAATATACCTCCGTCAATGCATATTTTCCCTCCCGATTGCCTCCACTCTAAATCTAGCGGTGGGGTGGGCTGGGCTGGAAAGGTGGTGCATGGGTGGTGTGCACGGCTATCTGGCAAAACAAAACCTATGGTGTACTATTTGAGACGGCTTCTCTCTGGCCTTTGTGCCAGTGATAGTTGTTATAACCCTGTTTTGGCTTGAGTGTTAATTTTCAGTTCTACAGCTTGTTATTTCTATTGATCTAACGTGTTATGACCCGGCTTGTCTAACTACTCCTCGGATTTTTCCACATTACTGTATACCTGCTCTTCCTTACCTCCATTACCTGACCCCTACCTTACTTAACCTGTTAACGCCGAAGGACGGATATATCCGTAATCTGCAGCTGCTAGTTCGCGCAGGAGGACGGATATATCCGTCCTGTGATCGCGTGGGTACTGACAGTGTACACACGCGATCAGTGGCAGGAGCACGGCTGTTATACACAGCCTGGCTCCTGCTGCAACTGCCGGAATCGAAGTGCGCTCCGATTCCGGCAGTTTAACCCATTAAATGCCGCTGTCAATAGCGACAGCGACATCTAATGTGTTTGACAGAGGGAGGGAGCTCCCTCTGTCACCCCATCGGCGCCCCCGCAAAGAAATCGCTGGGTCGCCGTCAGGTTTCCATGGCAGCCGGGGGCCTAACAAAGACCCCCAGCAATGTCTTCAGCAAATGCCTGTTAGGCCATGCCGGAGGCATGACCTAGTAGATTGCCTGTCAGTTTTACACTGACAGGCAATAATGCTTTGGTATACTAAGTATACCAAAGCATTATATATGCGATCAGCAGATCGCATAGTGAAGTCCCCTGGTGGGACTAAAAAAAAAATGTAAAGCAGTTAAATAAAGTTTGTGAAAAAAAATAATAATTTACAGTCAAAATCAAATAAAAAAAAAAGTGGTTTTATTTAGTAAAAGTGCCAAAATAAATAACACATAGGGTATGTTCACACGCACTATTTACGGACGTAATTCAGGCGTTTTATGCCTGTAATTACGGCCGAAAATACTGCTTGAAAGCGTCGGCAAACATCTGCCCATTCATTTGAATGGGTTTTACTATGTACTGTGCAGACGGTCATTTTTTTACACGCCGCTGTCAAAAGATGGCGCGTCAAAGAAGTGCATGTCACTTCTTGGGACGTAATTGCAGCCGTTTTCCATTGACTCTTTAGAAAAACAGCTCCAATTACGCCTGCACATGCCACTACGTCTGAAATTCAGGAGCTTTTTTCGGCTGAAAACAGCTCCGTAATTTCAGCCGTAACGGACGTGCACGTGTGAACATACCCATACACATATATGGTATCCCCGCGATCGTAAGAACTTGAACAATAAAATGAACACATTAATTAAACCGCCGGATGAACGGTGTCCAAAAAAAACGCAAAAAACAACGGCAAAATTCTCTTTTCTCCCATTCTCCCCATAAAAAATTAAATAAAAGTTAATCTATAAGTCCCATGTACCTCAAAATAGTACTAATGAAAACTACACATTGGCCCGCAAAAATCAAGCCCACATACAGCCACATTGACGGAAAAATAAAAAAATTACGTCTCTTGGAATGCGGCGATGCAAAAACAAGTAATTTTTTTCTAGAAGGGTTTTTATTGTGCAAACGTAGGAAAACATATAAAACCTGTACATATTTGGAATCCCCGTAATCGTGCCGACCCATAGAATAAAGTTAACATGTTATTTACGCTGCATAGTAAACGGCGTAAAGTTATAATGTGAAAATCAATGCTGGAATAGCTGCTTCTTTTCAATTCTCTCCTAAAATAAAGTTAATAAAAGTTAATCGCTATATTATAAGCATCTAAAAATGGTACAATTACGTCCCGCAAAAAAACAAGCCCTTATACGGCTATGTCGACGGAATAAAAAAAAAGTTACGACTCTTGGAATGCGACCGTGAAAAAATAAAAAATAATCCTTGGTCATTAACGCGCAAAATGGCCTTGTCATTAAGGGGTTAACTACAATCACTTTTACTATACGGTACCGCACCCTGGTTCTGGCTAACCTCCATTACCGACCTGACTGACTGACTATATCTGCTTACTCCAATATCCACAGTTCATCTACCTATACTCATGGTACATTTCTCATTGACTATCTGTTGTTATTTCTCCTAGCATTCTTATGTATTCTTGTTCCACTTACGCTAGATGTTATGCAGAGAAATAAACACCAGCTTGTTTCACTGAAGTCCTGGGCCAGCTAAGTAACCCACCCCAAACTGCAGTTCAAGGTTAATTGTGCCATCCTGATTGGTTCTCTGCCTGGTTATCGCAGGAACCAGATTATTACAGAATGTATTCAAAGTTTTGATGTCATAATTTTGTTCAGAACATCATGTTCATGTCTAGTGTGGTAGGATTAATGGTGGCAAAATTTCTCAATCTAGGCTAAATCCTATGATTAATGCATACAGACAGCCTGTTATGCTACCATTTATATAATTTAAGAATCAAAAGCTCCCTTATGCATGGCATGATTTGCAAGCGTTTCTACTATATTGAGAAAATATTATTTATGTAAAATAGAAATTAATAAAAAAAAATTATTAGAGTAATGAAAAATGATAGGGTAATAAAATAAAACTCTGAAAATGCTAATAGAAATATCAATATTTTGACATTGCTCCATAAAAAAAAAATCATCCAGCGGAAGTTGCCATCTGTTGGTATTGCATGTATTAGTGTCAGTCATGTATATCTTATTAACATGATTTCATTCTCAAAGTAAAACCCTCATAAGGAATAGTTACATCTACCTGGTTCACTGTAAGTAATTATAGAAAGTACTGTACTGAAGGTAGGTGTCCTCCTGACGACCATCTTATTATCAGTTGTAAATGCGATGAGGACAGTACTTTTCAGCATAGCTGGCAATGAGGCTGCATGTATTATTAGGATATCATGGGAGTCATGTGATTTATCATTGTAGTTATCCAGCCTATGACAGAGGTTTCAACCTTATAAGTGGGGTCTTTTGTAATATGTACTTTGCTCATTTTCCTGCTAGATCAAATCTTAATCCTTTCCCGCCGCAGCCACTTTAGTTTTTTCCTCCCCATCTTCCAAAAGTTTTTTATTTTTCACCAATATTGCCGTATGAGGGCTTGTTTTTCCGGAATGAGTTGTCGATTATTACGGCACCATTTATTGTGCCATATAATGCAGTGGGAAACTGGAAATCAATATTGGTGTGGTGGAATAGGATAATAACAGCGATTTCTCAATATTTTGTGGGGTTTTGTTTTTACGGAGTTCACTGTGCAGTAAAAACAGCATGTTATCTTTATTCTGCGGGTCAATACGATTACGATGATATCAAATTTATATAGTTTTTTTTCGTGTTTTACTTCTTTTGTAAGGAAAAAACTGATTGTTAAAAATAAAATTTGAGTTTTATCACCATATACTTAGAGCCATAACTTTTTGATTTTTCCGCCCATTGAGCGGTATGAGAGCTTATCTTTTGTGGGGCGAGCTGTAGTTTCTATTGTTACCATTTTGGAGTACATGAGACTTTTTGATCACTTTTTGTGGGAGATGAAGTGACCAAAAAACAGCGATTCTGGTGTTTTTTTTTATTTCAAATTTTTCACGGTGTTCACCCTAGCGGACTAAATAATGAAATATTGTTATAGTTCGAAATTTTAAGGACGAGTCGTTACCAGTTATGTTATTTTTTTATTTTTTTACATTGTGCTTGAGGAAAAATGGGAAAAGGGGCCTTTTTTGAACTTTTAATATATATTTTTTCATTTATTAAAAAAACTTTATTTTACTGTTTTATACTTTTTTTTACATGTCCCCCTAGGGGACTTGAACCAGCGATCATTAGATCGCTTGCATAATATACTGCAATACTAATGTATTGCAGTATATCGTGATACTGACACTCTCCTATGAAGTCCTGGGCTTCATAGAAGTACAAAGATGGCAGACCTGGGGGCCTTCATCAGGCCCCCAGACTTCCATGCCAAACCAATGGCACCCCGCAATCTCATCATGGGGAGGCGTTTCAATGTTACAGGTGTCCGTCCCCCTGTTTCTAGCTATTTAAATGCCGCGGTCGCTATTGACCGCAGTATTTAACGGGTTAAACTAGCAGGATCACGCTCGAGCGGGATTCAGCTCGTTACCCTGAAGTGTTGGCTGTAATACAAAGCCGACACGCTCGTTCTATGGAGTGGGCTCAGCCCGTGTGCCCTATATATACAGCGGATGTCGGGAAGGGGTTAAAAGTTTAGAGTCAATTGAAGGGGTTGCCTCACCACGACAACATCCGACCGTATACCCTGGTAGAGCATATGGATATCATAGAGGGGTGTCCCCTGCTCAAAATCCCCATCTATCTGGCAGAATTGAGAGCCGCTCTGACAGACCTGGTGCAACCATGCATTACATGGACTTTTTTTTTGTAAAAGGGGTTGTCTTGAGAATGGGCTTAGAGTACATTCCATCATAGTCTATTTGACTATCTGAGGGAACACAAAGTTTATCAATCTTGTATAGTTAGAGCACCTCGCCACGTACAGCATAATAAAATGAAAAGAAAGTAAAAATACAAGACATATATGTTCCATCAAACGTGTAAGACTTTTATTTTGGTGAATCATATAACTTTTAAGTAGTATAAGTTCACCTTTAGAAAAACTTTCCAACCTTGGAGAGATAATTTAGATTCATTTAAAAACATTTACCATGGTGGACAAAGTAGCAGGTAGAAGAAAAACGCTAGAATACCTGGGTAAATAGCATTCCTAATACAAAAGGAACCAAAGCATGCCATTTCATATATACTGTGCTGGAAAAAGTTTTTGCCCTTTCACAATTTCTTTTATTTTTGCTCATTTGTCACATTTAATTGTTTCAGATTGTTTAACTAATTTTAATATAAGATAAAGACAACATGGGTAAACACAAAAATACAGCTTTTAAATGGATCATTCCATTTAGAGGATGAAGATTTATTAAAAACTCATATCACACATGTGAAAAAGTAATTGGGCCCCTAGATCTAATAACTGGTTGAGCCACCTTGGCAGTAACAAATGCAATCAAACGTGTGCAATAATTAGCAATTTTGGTCCACTCTTCTTTGCAGAATTGTATTTATATGACTGCCTTAAAGTTTTTTTGAGAATCAGCTGCCCATTTTAAGGACTTGCCACAGCAAGTCAGGACTTAGGCTTGGCCCCACCAAAACCGTAATGTTGTTTCTTTGGAGCCATTCAGAGGTGGACTTGCTTGTATTCAGATCATTGTCCTGCTGCATAATTCAACTGCGCTTGAGCTTTAGGTCACAAACTGACAGATGGAGATTTTCCTTCTGGATTTTCTGTATTCATGGTTCCATCAATTATGACAAGACGTCCAGGTCCTACAGAATTAAAACAACCTCAAACCATCACACTACCACCTTGACCTACCTAAACCTTATGTTTGACTGTTGATATGATATTCTTATGGTGGAATGCGGTGTTAGCTTTGCGCCAGATGTAATGAGACCAATGTCTTCCTTTCACTCGTCAGTCAACAGAATAATATCACAAAAATCTTGGGAGTCATCTAGATGTTTTTTTGGCAAATCCTAAACAAACCTTTGTGTTCTTTTTGATCAGAGGTAGTTTGTACCTTGCAATTCTCCCATGGATGACATTTTTGCCCAGTGTCTTTCTTATTGTGAAATTGTGTACATTGACCTTAACAAAGGCCTGCAGTTCTTTAGATAATTGTATGGGTTTTTTTTGTGACCTCCTGGATAAGTAGTCAATGTGCACTTGGTAAAATTTTAGTAGGCCAGTCACTCTGTGAAGGTTCACCACTGTTCCATGTGTTCTCCATTTGTGGATAATGGCTCCCACTGTGGTTTGCTGGAGTCCTAGAGTCGTATGAATGGCTTGGTAACCCTTTGCCGACTGATAGATTTCAATGACTTTGTTTTGTATCTATATTTGAATCTCTTTAGAAGGTGGCATCATGTGCTGCTTTTTGAGACCTTCTAGCCTGCTTCACATTGCCAGAAAATTTTAATTTAAGTGATGTTTTTGCCTGGGTGTGGCTAGTGATATTTAACCCAATCGTCACATGCGTTTGTTAAACTGGTTGATTTAGTAGCTACGGGAGCAACTACTTTTTCACATCGGGCCATGTAGGGCTGAACAGTATTGTTCCTTCATTGAATGAAATCATTATTTAGTGACAGCATTTTGTGCTTACTTGAGTTATCTTTATCTAATATTAAAAGTAGTTTGATGATCTGGAATATTCAAGTGTGACAAATATAAAAAAATAGAAGAATAGAAACAAAAATTTTCACAGCACTGTTACTAAACAGTTACCAAGAAAAATCCATCTACCTGCTTCTCTATAGTCTGTGAAGTCTTTATTTTTATTAGTTGTTATAAAAAAGAGAGCATTTAAAAAAAAAAAAATGATATCCACATGTAGATATCGGATGTAAATTTTGTCCAGGCAAACAATACTAAGTGCATCTTGCCTTGCTAAAACAGACATGATGAGAAAAGGGGTTTACTGACCCCCGTTAGGTAATAATGGCCAGTCTCAGCACTCTCCATTGCACGAAGTTATTGAAACATTCGAGTGGATACTCCAGAGGGAGAGAAGCTCTTTGCAATTACTCTCCACTAAAAGAGGTGGTTGAAAGAGGTGGTTCCGAAAAGGGAACTCCCCTTCATTACATCTATATACCTTAGGTCCCCTTCACATCTCGGGGAAGCTCCCAACGTACAAGTTAAATGTCCACATAGGACCCCATCAGCCCAACGGAGGTCAAAAGACTGTCCTTTTGGCCTTCGTCAGGCTGGTAAAAGTCAGTATACTTCTTTTTTTATAGCACTATGCTACCTAAAATGGCATCCCATAAAAAACATATATTGCGCGGTATACATTTTTTTTAACATGGGAGCCTATGGGTCATGTACTATGCCCACTGTATGGCATATGTCACAGGCATATGTTTAACTTTTATACGTCCTGGACTTTTTAATGTTTTTTATGACAAATAAGTCAAACGGATACCATTATAGTCTATAAGTGATGGATACTGTACATTAAAGGGAATGTGTTGCTAGCAAAACATGTATTTTTTTTTTTTTAGTTAAACAATTAGTGTGTGGGTGATTAAACATTGTTCTAATTTTTTTTATTTTTTTCACGAGTCAGGAAATATTATAAATTAGATTCTAATTTATAATATTTCCCAGTGCTGGTCACTAGATGGAGCAATTCCCAAAATTGCAGCATTGCATGTGGTAAAGCAACCACATTGCTTTTTGCTGCAAAATTGGGAAAAACTCACTCGCTCTAGTGAGCTCTGAGAATCCCCCCCTCCTTTATCCTGGCTAGTGCCGGGAGAAACGAGGGGATTGAACGGTCTAACCTCCTACACTGTGTGTCGCCATTTTTTGAGCTAACACACAGTGTAGTAGGTTAACATACACTAGTAAACACACAGTAAAACACTTACATACATAGAAATCACTTACCAGCTCCAGTCGCCGCCGCTCCCTCTGGTCCGTCCGCTCCGTCTGCTGCCGCTGCTCCATATGCACAAGTCTGGACCCGCGACAGGAAGTAGTAATCTTACTGTCCGGCTGCGACTTCCGGTCTACAGGAAATTGGCGCCGGACGGCGTACAGTTCAACATGGACTGTGTGGGAGCGGCGCATGTGCCGTTCCCACACAGACGGCGTACACCATAGTGGATGGAACGGGCCCCGTTCGCATTCACTATGGGACTGAAGCTGCCGTATTCCATGTCTGTATGTGTCGTTAATCGACACATACAGAAATGGAGTAAAAAATGGCAGCCCCCATAGGGAAGAAAAAGTGTAAAAAAAAAAAAAGTTAAACACAAACACACAAATACATATAAAAGTTTTTAAGAAAAGACTAAAATCAAACTGATGTTAAAAAAAAAAATTTGTGACACTATTCCTTTAAATGGAGATACCTAACATTGCCATTCGTCACCCATAGACTATAATGGACTTCACAAACTCTCATGACCATATTTCATGACGTATTCATTTAACAGAAACCATTAAACTACGTTTAACGTATACATCGAGATTTTTTCCCGGCGTATAATGTAAGTCAATTGTAAGCCATTTAACCTGAGGTTAACTAGGCCTTAATAGGACATATGGAAAGGGGTTATCTTAGGCTAGATTCATAACTTATGCACCAGATGCATGCAATCCTACGCCTCTACAATTGCAAAAGTCTACCAATGACTCCCATTAAACAAATTGTATACTGTGCGTCATACGTTTTTATTTGTATACTGTTTTATTGAAAAGCATAGTCAACTGCGCTGCACTTTTCAGTACAATGGTTTGGTGATGTATCCAAACCAAACATATTTCAAAACGACACCATTTTGTTGTCTTCCATGGATGTCCAGGTCTTTTGGAGTTCACGAGATCACCAGAGCGCTCCTTTTTTTCAAGAATGTACCAAACTGTTGATTTGGCTACTCCTAACATTTGTACTTTCTCTCTGATGGATTTCTTCATTTTTTTCAGCCTAACGATGGTCTGTTTCACTTGCATTGAGAGCTCCTTTGACCTCATGTTGTGGGTTCACAGCAACAGCTTCCAATTGCAAATGCCACATCTGGAATCAACTCCAAACCTTTTACATGCTTAATTGATAATGGATTAATGAGGGAATAGCCCATGCAGCTCATGAAATAGCTTTTGAGATAATTGTCCAATTACTTTTGATCCCTTGAAAAAGAGGCAGCTGCATATTAAAGAGCTGTAATTCCTAAACCCTTCTTCAAATTAGGATGTGAATACCCTCAAATTATAGCTGAGGATCTGCACTTTAAGCCCATATTGATTATATAACTGTATATTCAATATGTTTTGGTAAACAGCTAAAATGCCAAATCTTTTGTCACTGTCCAAATAATTCTGGACCTAACTGTATGTTTGACTACTAAAGCCTATGGTCACATTAGTGTATACATTGGGAGATTTTCTTGGCGCATATGCTGAAGAACCTCCACGCAGGTTGCTAATGCAGCTGGCTCCCGGAGAATGAATAATGATTATTTATGACTATAAGTTGTATCATTCAAAACTTTACTAGTAATGATCATTAAAGGAACAGTGTCATCACAAAAAAAAATTTCATATGTTAAAGATGTTAGTGCTTTATTAAAAACGTTTATATTTATTTGTGTGTTTGTGTTTGAATTTTTTCTTATTTTTACACTTTTTCTTCCCTATGGGGGCTGCCATTTTTTGTTCCATTTCTGTATGTGTCGATTAACGACACATACAGACATGGAATACGGCAGCCACAGTCCCATAGGGACTGCGAACGGCTCCCGTCCCATCCACTTCTGTGTACGCCGTCTGTGTGGGAACTGCGCATGCGCCGCTCCCACACAGTCCAATTTGAAATTGGCGCCGTCCGGCGCCATTTTCCTGTGGACCGGAAGTCGCGGCCGGACAGTAAGATTACTACTTCCGGTCGCGGCTTCCGGACTTGTGCACTTGGACCAGCGGCAGCAGACGGAGCGGACGGGCCGGAGGGAGCCGCGGCGGCAGGAGCAGGTAAGAGATTTCAATGTATGTTCGTGTTTGTGTACGTTTACTACTGTATGTAAACCTACTACACTGTGTGTTAGCTCAAAAAATGGCGACACACAGTGTAGGAGGATAGACCGTTCAAACCCCTCGTTTATCCCGGCACTAGCCAGGATAAAGGAGGGGGGGATGCTGAGAGCTCACTAGAGCGAGGGCTTTTTACCCAATTTTGCAATGCTGCAATTTTGGGAATAGCTACATCTAGTGACCAGCAATGGGAAATATTATAAATTAGAATCTAATTTATAATATTTCCTGACTTGTGAAAAAAATAAAAAAAATTTGAACAATGTTTAATCACCTACACACTAAATGTTTAATTAAAAAAAAACAAACATGTTTTTCTGGCAACACATTCCCTTTAAGCTACCTCTATAGACAGATTCACGATATACTGTAGGGCATTTTTTTCAGAGATGTAATACAGCTGCAATAGAGGTCCATGAGTCCTCTAATGTAGCTTTATATTATATACCTTCCATATCATACAGAGTTCTTTTCTGTCTGATTCCGTATGAATCAGACAGAGAAAAAAATCCTGACATGATCTTTTCGAATATCGATACATACTGTAAAGGATCTGCCAGGCACTGCGGGGTTAACTCCCAGAATTAATCAGTCAGCACCTGAGAATACATCCCTGAGACTGACTCCTGCTTCCACCATTCAGGCTGGCAGGCTTAGGAGTGGGAGAGCCTATCGTAACCTGGCCAGACTCAGCTAGCTCCCGCCCTCGGTCTATTTAAGCCTGCACTTCCTGTCCCTCGGTGCTTGTTATTGCTTTGGTTTCCTTCCTTGTGGTTCCTGGCCCAGCTACAGCTCCTGCTATTTTTGATCCTGCTCCATACCGACCCTGGCTTACCGACTACTCTTCTGCTTTTTGTTTTGTACCTCGCACACTCCTGGCTTGACTCGGCTCGTTCACCACTCTGGTTGCTCACGGTGTTGCCGTGGGCAACGGCCCCTTTTCCTTGCTTGTGTTCCTTGTATGTTTGTCGTGTTTGTCGTGCACTTACTGAGCGCAGGGACCGCCGCCCAGTTGTACCCCGTCGCCTAGGGCGGGTCGTTGCAAGTAGGCAGGGACAGAGTGGCGGGTAGATTAGGGCTCACTTGTCCGTCTCCCTACCCCCCGCCGTTACATAATAACAAGCCCATACCTAGTCTACCCCTGGTCCCTGACACCACTATGGATCCCCGTGAGACCCTGGCTCAGCAAATGCAGGGTCTCTCCCTACAGGTCCAGGCCCTGGCTCAGAGGGTCAACCAGCCTGATGCTACCCTGGTAGTTCCCCGCACCGCACCTCTTGAACCCCACCTCAAGTTGCCCGACCGGTTCTCAGAGGACCGGAGGACTTTTCTCTCCTTTCGGGAGAGTTGTAGGCTTTACTTTCGTTTAAAGCCTCATTCCTCAGGTTCTGAGAGCCAGCGGGTGGGTATAATTATGTCCCGGCTCCAGGAAGGGCCCCAAGAGTGGGCCTTCTCCTTGGCTCCTGACGCCCCTGAACTTTCCTCCGTTGATTGTTTCTTTTCTGCTCTCGGACTTATTTATGACGAGACTGACAGGACTGCCTTTGCCGAGAGTCAGCTGGTGACCTTAAGTCAGGGTAAGAGACCTGTTGAGGAGTATTGCTCTGACTTTCGGAAGTGGTGCGTAGCTTCTCGGTGGAATGACCCTGCCTTAAGGTGCCAGTTTAGGTTGGGTCTGTCGAATGCCCTGAAAGACCTGCTAGTTAGCTATCCCTCTTGTGACTCCCTAGACCAGGTTATGGCTTTAGCGATACGACTTGACCGACGTCTCAGGGAACGACAACGTGAACGTTTATGTGTTTTCTCCTCCGACTCCCCCATGATGCCTCCCGAAGCTCCGTTGCTTCGTTCCTCCCCGAAAGATTCAGAGATACCTATGCAACTCGGGGCCTCCGTGTCCCCCCAACAACGTAGAGAATTCCGCAGGAAGAATGGTCTCTGCTTCTACTGTGGGGACGACAAGCATCAAGTGAACAACTGTCCTAAGCGTAAGGTTTCAGCCAGAGAACTTCCGCGTCTAAGTGATCATCGGGGAGGTCACTTGGGCGCACAGGTATTTCCCGTAAATATGAAACGTACTAAGATCTTGCTTCCCTTTCAGGTCTCTTTTGGTGGTAGGTCTGCTACCGGCAGTGCTTTCGTGGATTCAGGGTCCTCTACTAATATCATGTCTGTGGAATTTGCTATGTCCCTTGCTATGCCTCTTATTGATTTGCCTAAACCTGTCCCGGTAGTGGGTATCGACGCCACTCCTCTTGCGAATGGTTATTTTACACAGCATACCCCTGTTTTTGAACTCCTTGTTGGCTCCATGCATTTGGAGCAATGCTCTGTACTGTTGATGCAGGGATTATCGTACGATTTGGTGCTAGGTCTTCCCTGGTTGCAGTTGCATAATCCTACGTTTGACTGGAATACTGGGGAGCTAACCAAATGGGGTAATGAATGTTGTACGTCATGTTTTTCTGTTAATTCTATTTCTCCCCCTAAGGAGGCGAATACGCTACCCGAGTTTGTTCAGGACTTCGCTGATGTTTTCTCTAGGGAGGCCTCCGAAGTGTTACCTCCTCATAGAGAATACGATTGCGCTATCGAATTGGTACCAGGAGCTAAGCTTCCTAAGGGTAGGATATTTAATCTTTCTTGTCCCGAACGTGAAGCTATGAGAGTGTATATCCAGGAATCCCTGGCCAAGGGTTACATTCGTCCCTCTTCTTCTCCGGTAGGTGCTGGCTTCTTCTTCGTGGGGAAGAAGGATGGTGGTCTTAGGCCATGCATTGACTACCGTAGCCTGAATAAGGTCACGGTAAGGAACCAGTATCCCCTTCCTTTGATTCCTGATCTCTTTAATCAGGTTCAGGGGGCCCAATGGTTTTCTAAATTGGATCTACGGGGGGCGTATAACCTTATTCGCATCAAAGAGGGGGATGAGTGGAAGACTGCGTTTAACACGCCCGAAGGCCATTTCGAATACCTCGTCATGCCCTTTGGGTTGTGTAATGCCCCTGCGGTCTTCCAGAATTTCATAAATGAGATTTTGAGAAATTACCTGGGGATTTTTCTGGTAGTGTACCTTGATGACATACTGGTGTTTTCCAAGGACTGGTCCTTCCACGTGGAGCATGTCAGGAAGGTGCTCCAGGTCCTTCGGGAAAATAAACTGTTTGCCAAAACCGAAAAATGTGTGTTTGGGGTACAGGAGATTCCATTTTTGGGTCAAATCCTCACTCCTCATGAATTCCGCATGGACCCCGCCAAGGTTCAGGCTGTGGCGGAATGGGTCCAACCTGCCTCCCTGAAGGCGTTACAGTGTTTTTTGGGATTTGCTAATTATTACAGGAGATTTATTGCTAACTTCTCGGTCATCGCTAAGCCCCTTACGGACCTCACTCGCAAAGGTGCTGATCTCCTCCACTGGCCTCCTGAGGCTGTCCAGGCTTTTGAGGTCCTTAAGAAGTGCTTTGTCTCGGCCCCGGTGCTGGTTCAGCCCAACCAAATGGATCCATTTATCATGGAAGTTGACGCATCTGAGGTGGGAGTGGGGGCTGTCTTGTCCCAGGGTACCAGGTCCCTCACCCATCTCCGCCCCTGTGCCTACTTCTCCAGGAAGTTTTCGCCAACTGAAAGTAACTATGATATTGGCAACCGCGAACTCTTAGCCATTAAATGGGCATTTGAAGAGTGGCGCCACTTCCTGGAGGGGGCTAGGCACCAGGTAACGGTCCTTACCGACCACAAGAATCTGGTGTTCCTAGAATCTGCCCGGAGGCTAAACCCGAGACAAGCTCGATGGGCGTTATTTTTTACCAGATTCAATTTTTTGGTTACCTATAGGGCTGGGTCTAAAAATATTAAGGCTGATGCACTGTCGCGTAGCTTCATGGCCAGCCCTCCTTCGGAGGAAGATCCTGCTTGTATTTTGCCTCCAGGTATAATCATTTCCTCGATCGATTCTGATTTAGTCTCTGAAATTGCTGCTGATCAAGGTGCAGCTCCCGGGAACCTTCCTGAGAACAAGCTGTTTGTTCCCCTGCAATTCCGGCTAAGGGTACTTAGGGAAAATCATGACTCCGCACTATCTGGCCATCCAGGCATCCTGGGTACCAAACACCTCATTACCAGAAATTATTGGTGGCCTGGGTTGCCTAAAGACGTTAAGGCCTACGTCGCCGCTTGTGAGGTTTGTGCTAGGTCCAAGACTCCCAGGTCCCGACCAGCGGGCTTACTGCGTTCGTTGCCCATTCCCCAGAGACCTTGGACACATATCTCCATGGATTTTATCACCGATTTGCCTCCATCCCAAGGCAAGTCGGTGGTGTGGGTGGTGGTGGACCGCTTCAGTAAGATGTGCCACTTTGTGCCCCTCAAGAAACTACCCAACGCCAAAACGTTGGCTACCTTGTTTGTCAAACACATCCTGCGTCTCCATGGGGTCCCTGTCAATATTGTTTCGGACAGAGGGGTACAATTTGTTTCATTGTTTTGGAGAGCCTTCTGTATGAAGTTGGGGATTGATCTGTCCTTCTCCTCTGCCTTCCATCCTGAAACCAATGGCCAAACGGAGAGGACTAATCAGTCCCTAGAACAATACTTAAGGTGTTTTGTCTCTGACTGTCAATTTGATTGGGTCTCTTTCATTCCCCTCGCCGAATTTTCCCTTAATAACCGGGTCAGTAACTCGTCTGGGGTCTCTCCTTTTTTTTGTAATTTTGGGTTTAATCCACGGTTCTCCTCCGTTTCACCTGGTAGTTCCAACAATCCTGAGGTAGAGGTCGTTCATCGGGAACTGTGCACAGTCTGGGCCCAGGTTCAGAAAAACCTAGAGGTGTCCCAGAGCGTACAAAAAACTCAGGCTGATAAAAAACGTTCTGCTAACCCCCTGTTTATGGTCGGGGATCTGGTGTGGTTGTCGTCTAGGAACTTGCGTCTCAAGGTTCCGTCCAAGAAGTTTGCTCCCCGGTTTATTGGGCCGTATAAGGTCATTGAGGTCCTCAATCCTGTCTCCTTCCGGCTGGAGTTACCCCCGTCTTTTCGGATACACGACGTGTTTCATGCCTCCCTCCTCAAACGCTGCTCCCCGTCCTTGGCTCCCTCGAGGAGACCTCCTGTTCCTATCCTCACCCCGGAGGGGGTGGAATTCGAGGTGGCCAGGATTGTGGACAGCAAGATGGTCCAAGGCTCCCTCCAGTACCTGGTCCATTGGAGAGGATACGGGCCCGAGGAGAGGACTTGGGTACCCGCCCGGGATGTTCACGCTGGGGTATTGGTCAGGAGGTTCCACCTGCGTTTCCCCAGTAAGCCAGGTCCACTTAGAAAGGGTCCGGTGGCCCCTCATAAAAGGGGGGGTACTGTAAAGGATCTGCCAGGCACTGCGGGGTTAACTCCCAGAATTAATCAGTCAGCACCTGAGAATACATCCCTGAGACTGACTCCTGCTTCCACCATTCAGGCTGGCAGGCTTAGGAGTGGGAGAGCCTATCGTAACCTGGCCAGACTCAGCTAGCTCCCGCCCTCGGTCTATTTAAGCCTGCACTTCCTGTCCCTCGGTGCTTGTTATTGCTTTGGTTTCCTTCCTTGTGGTTCCTGGCCCAGCTACAGCTCCTGCTATTTTTGATCCTGCTCCATACCGACCCTGGCTTACCGACTACTCTTCTGCTTTTTGTTTTGTACCTCGCACACTCCTGGCTTGACTCGGCTCGTTCACCACTCTGGTTGCTCACGGTGTTGCCGTGGGCAACGGCCCCTTTTCCTTGCTTGTGTTCCTTGTATGTTTGTCGTGTTTGTCGTGCACTTACTGAGCGCAGGGACCGCCGCCCAGTTGTACCCCGTCGCCTAGGGCGGGTCGTTGCAAGTAGGCAGGGACAGAGTGGCGGGTAGATTAGGGCTCACTTGTCCGTCTCCCTACCCCCCGCCGTTACACATACAGAGTCCGAGGAGCCTGTACAGCAGTGCATAGAGACTGTACTGAATCTGTGCACTGCCATACAGGCTCTGTGCACATGTGCATGTGCATGTAATACGATATCCCTTATTTCCCTTCTAAACTATTTTTTTTTCTAATCATAACTTCTTTTGGAGCGATAATTTGATCACAGGTGGGTTGGCAAGGAATGCGAGGGCAAGCTGTTCTTTACGCAGTAATGAATTTATTAGCACTACATAATTGTGTTTAAAATAAATGGCTATAAAAGCATACTTTTCTTGTTGGGAAAAAAAAGTTTATTTATGCCACTTTACTTTTAAGACCAATTTGCATGTTAATACTTTCTTGTGCTCCATAAAAATCATCTTATGAGTTTTGTAGAGATTAGTATAAGTTCATCAATATAATGTGCTTCACTTGTCAGATGCTATTTTAACCCCTTTAGGACACAGCCTGTTTTGGCCTTGTGGACACAGATGATTTTTTCAAATCTGACATGTGTCACTTTATGTGGTAATAACTCCGGAATGCTTTTACCTATCCAAGCGATTCTGAGATTGTTTTCTCATGACATATTGTATTTTATGTTAGTGGAAAAATTTGGTCGATAGATTCAAGATTTATTTGTGAAAAACGTCAAATTTTTGCAAACATTTGCAAAAATTTGCATTTTTCTAAATTTAAATGTATTTGCTTGTAAAACAGATAGTAATACCACACAAAATAGTTACTAGTTAACATCTCCCATATGTCTACTTTATGTTTGCATCATTTTTTTTCAGGTACTTTTATTTTTCTAGGACGTTACGAGGCTTAGAACTTTAGCAGCAATTTCTCATATTTTCAATAAAATTTCAATAGGCCATTTTTTCACGGACCAGTTCAGTTCTGAAGTGGCTTTGAGGGCCTTATATATTAGAAAGTCCCCATAAATCACCCCATTTTGAAAACTGCACCCCTCAAGGTATTCAAAACCACATTCAGAAAGTATTTTAACCCTTTAGGCGTTTCACAGGAATTAAGGCAAAGTAGAGGTGAAATTGACAAATTTCATTTTTTTTGCCGAAATTCATTTGTAATAAAAAAAAAAATCTGTAACACAGAAGCTTTTACCAGAGAAACGCAACTCAATATTTATTGCCCAGATTCTGCAGATTTTAGAAATCTCCAACATGTGGCCCTAGTGTCCTAATGGACTGAAACACAGGCCGCAGAAGCAAAGGAGCACCTAGTGGATTTTGGGGCCTCCTTCTTTTAGGAATATATTTTAGGCACCATGTCAGGTTTGAGGAGGTCTTGTGGTAACTAAACAGTCGAAACCCCCAAAAAGTGACCCCATTTTGGAAACTACACCCCTCAAGGCATTTTTTTAGGGGTATAGTTAGCATTTTGACCCCACAGTGTTTTTGCAGAATTTAGTGGAATTAGTCTGTGAAGATGAAAATCACCTATTTTTCTGTGGAAACATAGAATATTTTCATTTTTACAAGGAATAAAGGAGAAAAAGCACACCAACATTTGTAAAGCAATTTCTCGCGATTACGGCAATACCCCATATGTGGTCGTAAACTGATGTTTGGACCCACAGCAGGGCTCAGGAAGGAGCGCCTTTTGGATTTTGGAGCACAGATTTTGCTGGATTGGTTTTCAGTGCCATGTCGGGTTTGCAACGCCCCGGAGGGACCAAAACAGTGGAAACCCCCCAAAAGTGACCCTATTTTGGAAACTACACCCCTCAAGGAATTTTTCTAGGGATATAGTGAGCATTTTGGCCCCTCAGGATCTCTTTTAGAGCTAAGGTGACCAAAAAACTGCGATATTGGCGCTTTAAATTCTTTATTTATTACAGCGCTCACCGTGCGCAATAAATTACGTTTTAGTTTATTCAGCCGGTCGGTACGATTACGCCGATACCATATGTGTATAGTTTTTTTTACGTTTTGCAGCGTTTGAACAATAAAATTAAGTTTCTATAAAATAATTTATTTTCTGGGACACGCTATTCTGAGCCGTAACTTTTTTATTTTTTCGTCAAAAAAACTGTGGGAGGTCTTGTTTTTTGCGGGACGGGTTTTATTGGTACCATTTTGGGGTAAATGCGACTTTTTGATCACTTTTTATTCTATATCTTGGGAGGGGTGGTGACCAAAAAATAGCGATGCTGACAGTTTTCCGTTTATTTTGTTTGCGGCTTTCACCGTGCGGAAAAATGAACATTATAGTTTCATAGTTTGGGTCGTTATGAACACGGTGATACCAAATATGTGTACTTTTTTTATAACGTTTTCATTTTTTCCCTATAATAAATTACTTATTATAGAAAAAAAAAACCTTTTATAAAACATTTTTATTAACTTTTTACACTTTATATTTTTGTTTATTAACTTTTTTTTTACTTTTTACACTTTTTTTTTTGGACCTGCAGCTCTGATCGCTGCTAGAATACATTACACTACCTAGGTAGTGTAATGTATTCCAATTGTCAGTGTGACGTCACAGTCACTCTGACAGTTGGTCTACGAGGATCAGCAGAGGCTGATCCTCATAGGCTGACATACATGGCAGACCTGGGGGCCGTTGTCTGGCCCCCGGGTGCCATCACAAGCATCAGAAGCCCCCACGATTGCATGGGGGCTGCTGATGCGCTACAAACCCGCTACATGCGGAGATCGCAATCGAGCCCCGCATGTAACGGGTTAATTGCCAAAATCAGCGGCGATGAGCTGCTGATCGGCAACACTGGAGTGTCAGCTGTCGGGGACAGCTGATCTGGAATGTCAGCTGTCGGGGACAGCTGATCTCCAAGTTCCCGATGCACACCTTGTCGCCGACAGTGTGCATCGGGAACGACACAGTGACTTCCTATCACTCTGACAGGAAGCCTATCAGGACCAGCCGAAGGTTGGTCCTGATGGGCTTCCGTCCATGGCAGACCCGGAAGCCATTGTTTGGCTTCCGTTTGCCATACTAACTATCGGCAGACCCCGCGATTTCGGACCGGGGTCTGCAGATATGCTAGAAACCCCTAAAATTCGGCGATTGCAACCGATCGCCGAATTTAAGGGGTTAATTCGCCAAAATCAGCGGCAAAGGACCGCTGGCCGGCAAGAGGGGAGTGTCAGCTGTCGGCGACAGCTGACCTCCCGGTTCCCGGTGCACACTGTCGCCGACAGTGTGCACCGGGAAAAACTCAGTAACTGTACGTCCTCGTGCGGGAAGTAACCTCCCGCGACGACGGACAGTTACGTCCTGGTGCGGATTGGGGTTAAAAATATCACGTACTATTTCAATTTGTTGAGGCTTGAGTGAATTTAACCTCTTAACCCAAGGGATATGTGTAATTTAAAGTGTGAACCATTTGATGTTAACATACTCCGCATCAACATCAAGGTACATTCCCTGATTTACTTTCCTCTGTACTGAAGTAACCAATATTGCATGAGTTATTTACATGCATGCTGTAAGAGATTTTTTTTTAACCACACTTTTAAGAATATTTTTGTAAAACTTTAAATTAATGTGGCTAGCCACAAGATGGCAAAACAAGGCTTAACCTATTGCAATCCCATTTCTCGGGGACTAACAGTGTCACCCAGTACTCATTTATTCCTAGGACTTAGAGTAGAGCCAGATTGTGAGCCAGTCGGTCTGTCAAAGGAAAGGAAATATGGAGCACATATCACAATTCTAGCAGGCAACAGGAATACAAGTAACACATACTCACCGATTGAAGACAGGGATGGTAACAGAATGATAATTTCCGGCAGATGATGGGAACAAATGAATGTTGGGTAATGGTAACAAGCTGACCTTAACTCTATCTCGCCTTATTTTTATCCCTGGACCTAAGCACTGACCCTAACACAAAACACCACTAACCCTCACTTTCCCAAACACTGTGTCACGCTGGATGCGTGGACCCACTGGGCCATACCGTCTTGACGGTATGGCAGCTGGCCAACAGAACGCAGGTCACAGTTTATAGTTCGTATAGTGTACCTGTGGCAGCTCGGACAGTAGCAAGACAGGCTCGGCTGGGACTAGGCAGCAGGCAGACGTCAGACATGGTGTAGCAGGACAGGCATGGTATACAGAACAGCACGACTTCAGCTCAGCACGGCACTTGACCAGGATCGCACGGGACACGGGTACAGGAATGGGGAACACTGGGAAGTGGAAAACACTAGGAGACCATTTGCTTAGACAAACTTTGGGTATGACAACAATGCTCAGGCATTACAGGAAGGGTTTGGGCCCTTCTTATAGTCCAGGGTGCTCATGGGCTAATTTAGTACTAATTTTAGGTGTGCGCGTTGTCCGGGAGAAGCAGAAGTGAGCGCTGGTCCCCATCTCCTCCTCAGGAGACGCCAGCGCTCACTTCTGCTTCTCCCGGCCAACGCACGCACCTAAAATTAGTACTAAATTAGTTCCATGGCTGGGGCGTCAGGAGGTGAGTGAACCTGATGGCCCACGGCCATGGGCATAACACACTGTCCCTAATGGATTTCCTAATATGCAGACACAGTCTCCAGCACAACACCAGAAATACACTAGGAACCAAAAGTAATGAAAACAAAACTAAACAGATCTAAAACCCAGTGATATAAGGCAAGCATGACAGACAGCAATTGAGAAATTATAAAACTAAACTACTAAACAAGACCAAACATTGAAACAAACAAGGAGAGAGCTGGAAAAACACAAGACTAGGCTGGTAACACACGATCTGAGTAGCACAAAGCAAACACACATAGCATACTATATGATCGACACCCTAATGCTAAGGCCAGAGATTCCTGGAGAAAGGCAGGCCAATTGGGTCACTTAAATAAGCCACAGTGGTGGATAGCAGTGTGGTCATCTGATAAATCAGCAGTTGCATACCCCAGCTGCTGTTCAATAGATGACAGGAACAGACCTGCGGCTCGTCACACTCAGTTTGTTCTATTACCTGTTCCCAGTTAAACAACTGGTCATTAGTCACTACATTGGTTGTGAAGTTGTAAAAATATACTAATGGATTATAGGTATGATTAGCCATACATATTACATGGTGTTTGGACCTTGATTAACCCCATGGCGCAGCAGTTATTTTTTGTTTTTTCATTTTTGTTTTTTCCTCCCCGCGTTTCAATAGCCATAAAGTTTTTCTTTTTCCGTTGACATAGCTGTATGAGGGCTTGTTTTTTGCAGGACGAGTTGTAGTTTTTAAATTCATATACTGTACTGGGAAACTGAAAGAAAAATCTTTGTGGGGTGAATTGTAAGAAAACTGATTTCTCCATCTTTTTTTGGGTTTCGTTGTTACAGCATTCACAGTGCAAGTTAACTTTATTCTGCAGGTCAATAATATTACGATGAAACCAAATATATATAGTATTACCACTTTTACATAGATAAAAAATTTTTTTTATTATTTTGTGTTGCCATATTCTGAGATCCATAACTTTTTTATATTTCCGTCAATGGAGCCGTTTGAGGGCTTGCTTATTGCAGGGTAAGTTGCAGTTTTAATTGGTACCATTTTGGGGCACATATGACTTTTTGATCACTTTTAATTAAATTGTTTTTGAGAAGCAAGGTGAAAAAAAACAGCAATTCTGGCACTGTGAATGTTCCTTTTTATCTATGGTATTCATCCGGCAGGTTAAAGAGGCTCTGTCACCAGATAATCAAATCCCTATATCCTATTGAATCTGATCGGCGCTGCAATGTAGATAACAGCATAGTTTTTTTTTGTTTTTTTAAATATCATTTTTGCCCAAGCTATGAGCAATTTTATATTTATGCTAATTAGCTTTTCAATGGACAACTGGGTGTGTTTTCTCGTTTTACCAACAGGGCATGTATTGTGTTTTTACCAACTGGGCGTGTATTGGGTTTTTACCAACTGGGCATTGTGAATAGAAGTGTATCACGCTGACGAATCAGCATCATACACTTCTCATCGTTCCCACCCAGCTTCTTTCACGGCAGACACAGCGTGACGTCACCCACAGGTCCTTCAACCTTGTCGTCGGACAAAGAAGATACATCGGCTCCAGGCGTCCAAAAGGTTAATATGTTTGTCTCTAGGGAGTTTGCTATGCTTACCTGCACATGGTGATGCTGCTGCAAATTCAACTGTACTCTGACGCCTGGGGCGGATGTGTGTTCTCTCTTCCGACGCCAAGGTTGAAGGACCTGTGGGTGACGTCACGCTGTGTCTGCAGTGAAAGAAGCTGGCTGGGAATGATGATGTCACCCACAGGTCCTTCAACCTTGGCGTCAGAAGAGAGAAGACACATCCGCTCCAGGCGTCAGAGTACAGTTGAATTTGCAGCAGCATCACCATGTGCAGGTAAGCATAGCAAACTCCCTAGAGGCGTGCATATTAACCTTTTGGACGCCTGGAGCCGATGTATCTTCTTTGTCCGACGACAAGGTAAAAACACAATACACGCCCAGTTGGTAAAAACACAATACACGCCCACTTGGTAAAACGAGAAAACACGCCCAGTTGTACATTGAAAAGCTCATTTGCATAAATATAAAATTGCCCATAACTTGGGCAAAAATTATCGTTTTTTAAAAAAAACTAAAAAACTTTGCTGTTATCTACATTGCAGCACCAATCAGATTCAATAGGAGATAGGGATTTGATAATCTGGTGACAGAGCGTCTTTAAATAACGTGATATTTTAATAGTTCAGACTTTTACAGATGCAACAATGCTTTTTTTTTTTTTTTTTTTACTTATGTTGGTTTTTTACATAAATTTAGGGAAAAAAATGCTTAATAGTTTAATCATTTTTCTTTTTTTGTACATTATTAAAACATTTCATCAATTGTCTTTTGCTTCTTTTTAATACCCCTAGAGGACTTGGACTGGTACAATATACTGCCGTACCTATGTATTGCAATGTATTGGGCAACTTACCGACTCCTACTTCCCACCTCCTGCCTCTGGCAGAGCTTAATAGGGGCAGAAAGATAGCAAACGTGGGGGCCTTCCATAGACCCAAAGACTGCCATGACAATCATCGACAACCCTCTATCATGTTGCGGGGGCCAATGGCCCACCCCCTCTTTCTTAAGGCTTAGATGCCATGGCTGCTATTGACTGCAGCATCTAAGTAGCTAAAAGTCCGGGATCAGAGTTATATCTGATCCCAGCCACTGAATTGAGGTGTCAGCTGTAACATACAGCCAATGTCCATTAGCCTGCTTCATACTCCTCCTTTAGTACGTCACATCTCGCCAAGGTGTTAAAGGTCTTTCTGTGGACAAATACACTCAGATCACTCAATTGTGCATAGTGTGAGGCAATATCAGACTGTGGTTCCTTGGACCCACCATAGGAAATTATTATACTCTCTCTACATCTATACAGAACCTGCATATATCTACCTTTAATTGCATTATAAACTTTTTTCTTATCATTGTACACAGGATATAAAGTATTAGCAATAAGGTCTAAAAGGTTATCTGTGAATAAAAGGAGTATTCCCATCTTAGACATTTATGGTATAACCATAGGATATGCCATAAATGTCTAATTGAAGTAAATGCAACCCTGCTAGGAAAGAAGCAAACTGCACGCTCTTTCACCAAGTCATATTAAAGGGAATGTCTCACAAATTAAAAATAGTTTTTTAAGTAAGTTACTTATTTTTATTTATATAAGTTTTTTTATGTATTTTTTTTTTTCTTCCACAAGGTGGGAAGTATTAAAAATTAAATAATAATTTTACATGTTTTCCTATGTTGGCCACCAGAGGGAGCACTTCCCAGAATTACAGCAAGGTTAATATGGGAAAGCAACCTGACTCACAGCTGCTGTAAATGTGGGAGAGATTCACCCCCTCCCTATTTTTAGCTACAAGCCAGGAAAAGTTGTCTTCAAATTGCTAAGCATTGTCCTGCACCCATTTTGGGAGTGCTTTTACAATGCAGCTCGTAGAAGCTAAGAATGATGAAAGTCAAGAGGGAATCCCCTGCGGTGAATTACTTTTCAGCTAGCAAGTTCACACGGCGTGTATTTGACGTGGTTTTTTGGCACATTTTAGCTGCCAAAAACTGCATAAAAAAACGCTAGATTACGCTTTTAATTTACATAATTGATAAAGAGCACTGTTAGTACATACAATGCGCTTTTTTACACACATGTTTTTTAAAAACCGAGTTGTGCAAATAAAGAAGTGTCGAGTCAATTCCTTTGCACGTAAAACACGCCAAATATTCCCGTAGTCAATGGGAGTCCTAATTATGCGTAAAAAAACGTACAAAAAGCGCACACAAAATGCATAAAAAAAACACACCAAAAAAGCGTCAAACGCTTGATTAATCTTCCCATTTACATCAATGGGAAAGCGAGCCATTAGTTTTTTACGCAAACGTTTTTAAAAAACGTGTTGCGTAAAAAAGAAGCACTGGATCAATTTTTTGGTGCATAAAATGCGCCAAATGTTTCCAGAGTCAGTAGGAGTCCTAACTACACACCCAAAAACTTGCAAAAAGCGCACACAAAAACTGATAAAAAACGAAAATAAAAAGGAATTGTGCATGGCCTCATAGAAGTTAAAGGGGTCAGTGTGCTATGCATTAAAAAAACAGATAGCACACTGAAGAATTTCACTGAAGTGTGCTGGAGGCCTAACTTTATTTTTTTTGCAGGTTCCGCTGGACCTATTGGGCTACGTCGTAGATTCGGTGGACTACTGCGATGATCTACGTTTTGTTTTTTTAAACAAAATGGTTAGTGAGGATTTTGTGGGGGAGTTTTATTTCAATAAAAATATTTTCTTATGTCTCTGTGTTTTTTTAATACTTTATTAGTGCCTGGATAATGGCAGTTGTCTGACGACGTCCATTAATAAGGCGGGGCTTAGTGTTAGCCACCAGTAAAAAGGCTAGCACTAACCCCCCATTATTATCCCGGTACCCACCGCCACCAGGGTTATCGTGGTAGGCACAGGAACTAGAAAACAGCACGGGATACAGGGACAGGTAACAGGGCACGGATAACAATTGAAACGGGAAAAATTAAGGGACCATTTGCAAGACAGACTTGGGATAAACTAACAACGCTCAGGCAAGCATCAGAACGGCTGGGGCCATCTTATAGACCAGGAAATCATCTGGATTGATGATGCTGATCATTGTCATGTGCGCATGCTGGCCATTTAAGAGCGGGCACGAGCGTGCGCGCGCACCCTAGGGGACACAGCAGACCAGAGCGAAAGTGAGCGCTGGCATCTCCTAGGAAGGAGATGGGGACCAGCACTCACGAATCCATGGCTGCGGGCGTCGGGAGGTGAGTAATCCCGACGGCCCATGGCCATGGACGCAACTCAGTACATGACCATCTGTTCTGACGAGTGAGCTGGGGTGGCCGCAGGCTGGTATTATGAGGCTAGGAAGAGCCAAATACCGTGACCCTTCCCACCAGGGCCGCCATCAGGAATTTCTGGGCCCCATACAGCTAAGATGTCTGGGCCCCCCTCCATTACCGGGGGTGGGCAACGGAAATTGTGGCACTCATGTTTGCACATTATACACATTAACTGATTTTGGTGCTGATGTCAATTACAGTGAAGGAAACCATGGAGCTGGCAGAGACCGGTTAATGCTCCGGATTTTGATCTATTTAGCTAAAACTTATCCGACAGTATGGCATACAGTGGGATACGTCGCCTGGGGAATGGCCCTGGGGAAACTACTGAAGTCACTGCCCAAGAACTGAGTTGGAGACTTCTACTAGCGCTCTGCCCAGGGACTCTGGCACTTTTCCTGATGTTCATATACGTAAAGTGACATCCGAAACTTTGCAAAGCCTGAGTACGCGGCCGGAGCGTTGGCAACGTTCTGGCCAGGGATTCCGTCCCTGGAGAATCCCCTGATGTCACTTTACATATATGGACAGTGATGTCAAGAGCTTTCCCAGTCCACGAGTAGAACACTCATGATGCTGCCTACGGACTCCGGAATAAAAAAGTCTAGTACGCCATTTCATCCTTCAAAAATAAGGTAAACCGACGTCCACCAGCCCGACGGAGGCTAAAAGGAGATAATGGAGCCCTGTGAATTATCGTCTACGTTGTTTATACTGTAAGGTAGGAGATTTCCTGACGTACACGATAAACTTAGGGCAACAACATGATGTGAAGGAGGAAGGGAGGGGGAAGCGCTTGTGAGGATGTAAGGAGCACTAATGCTCCGCTCTTACGTTGCCATTAAAGTTCAATGTGTTTTCCCACAGCAAAAATCGGAGGCTTTCCCCTTGATTCCTGGCGCAGATGCTACAAGCGTGTAGCAGATCCGCACGAGAATAAGACTCTGTTCACACAGAGTTTTTTTGCCACATTTTTTTCAGCGGAACCCGCGTTGGAAACCGCGTCAAAAAGTGTCCAAAATCGCCTCCTATTGATTTCAACGTGAAGCGAAGGCGTTTTTTCCGCTCGCGAGAGAAAGAAGCGACATGCTCTTTCTTCAGGCATTTCCGTCTCTGACATCCCATTGACATCAATGGCAGGCAGAGAAAGCCTGAAGGAAATTCAAGGTAGATTTTTCTGCCTGCAAAATACTGTGTGAACAAGGCCTAAGTCCCATTGTCATTCAAAGTTGCTCATCCTCGGGTTTTCCATGTAATATAAGTCGAATGCTACTTATTGCTGTGGTGGATTTCTTTTCATGGTGCGGACAAAAATACACAGCATGTGAACTGGGTTGTGGAAACTTCATATGCATGGGATGCAGAATCATCGGCATGTCATCGGAATCCGTATCAAATCCAACATGTGTGAACGGGGCCTTAGGGGGAGTTAAAAAAAACTCTGCTAGGCCAAATGCACACGATACTTATTACGTGCAAATTTGTCGCAGGAATTTTCGTGCGGCAAATCCGCAGTGTAATACAGAACCAGCAAAATAAATGAGATCAAGAAATCTCATCTACATGTCGCATTTTCTGCACAAAAATTGACCTGCGATGCGTATTTGAAAATACGCTACATGTCACTTTATCTTGCGTTTCCGCTTGCGAATTGTTTCTGACTAGTTTAAAAAAAATAAAATAAAATCTGCAGCATAAAACCTTCACCTATTTCCGCATCAAAATGTAAAAACCGCACCTAAAAACTTATCAAAAAACGCACTATTAGGTGCAGATTTTACCTGCGGAATTACCTGCGGTTTTGATACAGATTTTGTGTACCAAATTCCTCAATGTGTGCATTACAGAATTGGCTGGGGATTTACAGCAAATTAACCCTTCACATTGTAAAGGATGAAATACGTTACAATTCTGCAACATTAGGGTATGTTCACACAGCTTATTTTCGGCCGTTTTTCTGGCCGTAAACGTCCGAAATATCAGAAGCAGAACGCCTCCAAACATCTGCCCATTGATTTCAATGAGAAAAAAACGGCGTTGTGTTCCGACGGGCCGTTTTTTTTTACAACAGCCGCTTAAAAAAAACGGCCGCGAAACAGAAGTGCAGTTTACTTCTTCAGACGTTTCTGGAGCCATTTTTCATTGACTCTATAGAAAAACAGCTCCAAAAACGGCCATAAAAAACATTGCGAAAAACACGAGTTTGCTTAAAAAACTTCTGAAAATCAGGAGCTGTTTTCCCTTGAATATCTCCGTATTTTCAGACTATTTTTGCTAATTGTGTGAACATACCCTAATAGGCATGCAGCTTATTTAACCCCTTCCCTCCTCAGCCATTTTTTTGATTTTAACTTTTGTTTTTTCCTCTCCACCTTCCAAAAGCTATAATTTATTTTACTTGAGGGCTTGTTTTTTGCGGTACAAGTTGTAGTTTCTCATAGCACCATTTATTGTACCGCATAATGTACTGGGAAGCTGAAAAAAAATTATATGTGGGGTGAAATACTGCACGTGCATGAGGTTTTGACAAACCCCATTGTTAAAGGGGGTAAGGTAATAGCGGGATTCACTGGTTAGTGACACCCACTATTACTACCGCCTTTATAAACAGGGTCACTAGGGTTATGCCTAGTTCCCCTACCTTTTCCTTATACCAACAGCGATCTAATTGCTTTAGCGGCTACTCAAGGGAATAAGACCGTATAGTAAATAAAAGGTAATATTTATTAACATACAGTAATCACTCTCATATATAAATTACAGTAACTAATCACAGTACAGTATAAACACGGTATCACAATCCTAATTATACCGCCACCCACTTACCTAAACATACATATGAATACAGTTACGTTACAACACAATACACATAAGTTACTTGTGATTCTCACACGCTCACTATCTCTATCCCACTCCCTCCTAATATAACTTTCCCTATACACTAAGGGTTAATACGGGATAAGGAGGAACAAGGGGAATGGGTTTCTGTGTACCTGGGGATGTGCAGGTCAAGGGTCACTGCAGGGTACTTAGGGCAGCAAGGGTGAACTTAGGGAACACAGGGTTTTAACTCTGAGACAGTAGGGACAGTACTCTGAGAGAGTAAGGGGTTAACTCAGGGACTCAGGGAAGCAAGGGTTGACTTAGGGATAGCAAGGGGTTAACTCAGGGAAGCAAGGGTTAACTTACTCAGGGGGAGTAAGGACAGTACTCAGGGAGAGCAAGGGGTTAACTCAGGGAAGCAAGGGTTAACTTACTCAGGGGGAGTAGGGACAGTACTCAGGAAGAGCAAGGGGTTAACTCAGGGAGAGCAAGGGGTTAACTCAGGGACTCAGGGAAGCAAGGGTTAACTTACTCAGGAGGAGTAGGGACAGTACTCAGGGAGAGCAAGGGGTTAACTCAGGGAGAGCAAGGGGTTAACTCAGGGAACTTAGGGACTCTGGGACAGTACTCAGGGGGAGCAAGGGGTTAACTCAGGGAAGCAAAGATTACAGCAGGAGGAGACAGGGAGAGACAGGGTTAAGTGTAGCTGCTGCTACACTTGATACTTAGCGTGACTTTGGTGGAGCAGAAGCAGAGGCAGAAGCAGGAGCCCAGGTCTTTGGAGGAGAGAGAGGTAAGCCGGGGGTCGTGGTGGTGTAGGAGGCAGGCAGCTCTCAGCTGATTGTCTTCTGCTAGCTCCAGCTAGCTTCGGCTCCTGAGCGTACCGACGCAGGGCTATTTAACCCTGTCGGTACGCTCGCAGCGGGGGATGTGGCGCTTGCCCCCGGCTAGCATGGGTCGGCATGGTGATAATGTATCACCAGCCGACTCATGAGCGCCCGCACGAGAATGTCCGTGCGCGCGGGAGACTTGAAATGGAGACAGGGGATAACTATCTCCTGTCTCCATGGTTACCAAACAAAGCAGGGCAATGCTAATTGTCCTGCTTTGCTTCCAACCGCATTCATGACCAGGACTGCTGTTGTTGCAGGGGGTGCCGCGAGCATTGCTAGGGGGGTGCCGTGGGCGTTAGTAGGGGCGGGGCGCGAGCGTTGCGAGGGGGGGCCCGCGAGTGTTGCAAGGGGTGGGGCGACAGTCCAAGGGGGGGGGGCGATGGCAGCCCGGCGGGCCCCTTTTCTTCATCCATGTGGCCAGGCCCCTGACGGGAGTACCAGTAGTACCCGCCTGATGGTGGCCCTGCTTCCCACCCTGGTACTGCTAGCCTGCTGCTGTGTTGAATCTGGAAATGGGTAAGACCCCACGTCATTTTTTAATTATTTTTTTTTTTTTTAAAACGAGGTGGGGTCCCCCCCATTTTTATAACCAGCCAGATACAACACAGCAGCAGCAGGCTAGCATTACAAGGGTGAGAAGGGCCACGGTTTTTGACCCTTCCCGGCCTCATAATACCAGCCTGCGGCCGCCCCAGTGCCCGACCATCACAACAGATTTTTACTGGCTAACACTAGTAATGGACGTCGTCAAACAGACAACTGACAACTGCCATTATCCAGGCGCTAGTAAAGTATTAAAAAAACACAAAGACATAAGAAAATATTTTTATTGAAATATAAACTGCCTCACAAAACCCTCGTTAACCATTTTATTTAAAAAAACAAAAACTAAAAAACTTAGATCATCGCAGTAGTCCACCAAATCTACGATGTAGTCCAACAAATCTACGATGTAAAACCAATTGTTTGAAAATATACTTGTAAGCCATATTAGTTGTCTGGGCGTGTCTAATGCACACAAAACAATATAAACACTGTCATCCAACCTAGTAAAATAGCTCAGATTATGTGAATGTTATCTAATATATATGTGGATCCTTATAGGTCAGTTCACACATTGCGTAAATACTGCTGTATTACCAAAACAGAACTTGTTGCAGAAAATCTGCAGCAAATACAGTACCAGCAAAGTGGATGAGATAGAACAAATCTCATTCACACGCTGCGTAAATACTGAGCGTAAAAAATGCTCAGAAATTGACCTGTGGTGCGGAATTTTATTCCGCAGCATGTCAATTGTATTTGTGTAAACGCTGCTTATTTGTTGCCGGTTTTCCCCATTGAATTTAATGGGGTGCTAAATCCCGCCACAAATAGCAATTGTTGAATTTTTTGCAGTGGGTACAAGGGAGGGGAGTGCTTTGTGACACTATATACGGGGGGCTGTGTGGCACTAAACACAAAGAGGCTATGTGTCGCTATACACAGGGGGGAGCAGTATGGCAATATATACAAGGGGGGCTGTATGGCACTATATACAATGGGGGCTGTATGGCACTATACTAAGGGGGAGTGTGGCACTATCTACTCGGGTGGCTGTATGGCACTATTTAGAAGGGGAGGGCTGTGTGGTGCTATCTACAGGGGTCTGTGTGTGGCGCTATCTACTAAGAGGGGCTCCTTGGCACTGTATACAAGGGAAGGGCTGTGTGGCACTATATACAAGGGGGCTGTGTGGCACTATATACAAGAGGAGGGCTGTATGGCATTTTATACAAGAGGGGGCTATGTGGTACTATCTACTAAGGTGGGGCTGTGTGGCACTATCTACTAGGGGAGCTGTGTTGCACTATGTACAAAGGGGGAGGACTGTGGCGCTATCTACATGGGGGTTGTGTGGCGCTATCTGCAGGGGCTGTGTGTGGCACTTTCTACAGAGGGTTGTGTGTGTGGCTCTATCTGCAGGGGGCTGTGTGTTGTGCTATCCACAGGGAGCTGTGTGTGGTGCCATGTACAGGGGGCTGTATGTGGCGCTATCTACAGGAGGCACAATTTTAATGTGTCGCGCACTGAGGGATCATTATTATTGTCTGGGGAACTGGATTCCGAGTTTGTTTTGCATCCTGCTGGAAAAGCGAGAAACCAACATGTCTGTGTGTCAAATTCTACAGAGACAAGTCGTGGCTGGAATAAGTTATCACAGTGGTCTGGGCCAGATGGGCCGGATGGGGAACAAAAGGAAAGTAAACGACTAATCAGAGAAGTCATCACCTGTGAGTCACTAGATATCAATGTGCTGTAATTACTTATATGGTCTGCAGAGCTCCAGTGTATAATTGGCCTCTACCATTATATAGTCGCTACATGGTGGTATATTGGTCCTTGTATAGTTGTTCTTATTCAGTAACAGTATGGGGGTATTATTCAGTCACTATGTGGTTATGGTGTGGCAGTATTTTTCAGTAACTGCATGGGGGTATTATTCAGTCACTATGTGGTTATGGTGTGGTGGTATTATTCAGTATCATTATGTTGGTATTATTCCGTCACTATGTGGTTATAGTGTGGCGGTATTATTCAGTAACTGTATGTGGGTGTTATTCAGTTACTATGTGGTTATGGAGTGGCGGTATTATTCAGTATCATTATGGGGGTATTATTCAGTCACTATGTGGTTATGGTGTGGTGGTATTATTCCGTAATAGTATGGGGGATATTATTCAGTCACTATGTGGTTACGGTGTGGATGTATTATTCAGAAACAGTTACTATATGGTTATGGTGTGGCGATATTTTTCAGTAACATTATGGGGGTATTATTCAGTCACTATGTGGTTATGGTGTGGCGGTATTATGTGGCCCTTATATTGTTTGTTATTATTGGTGATATTGGTCCTATAATAGTGAGTTGTATTCAGTAACAGTATGCAGGTAATATTTAATCTGGTATAGTTGTATGATTTAATAACTGCATATATATATATAGAGATAATTTTTTGTGAGAGACAGGGGGACGTATGATTTGGTGCTTGCAACACTCCTGGATGCGCTAGAAATCAGTGACTCAGTTCTCTGCACACTGCCTTCTTTATTGACTGCATTATTGATAAAGTACGGGTGTGTTTACATCTGCGTCGGGGTTCCGTTGATGGGTTCCGTCAGACCTTTCCGTCGCTTACTTTTGCATTACCATTGATTTCGTATCCGCCCCGTGTGAACCCAGCCTAGAGGTAAAACACCTATATGGAAGAATGTTTTGGATTTTGAACAAGGTAGTAAGTTTTTACACTGACCTACCAGGGAACCAGGGGATCACTAGGGTACCAAGGGATCTACGGGTGGGCCCTGGCTCTGAAACAACAATCGGCCCTAATGGTCCAGCAGCAGACAAAGAGGTAAATTTGGAGCCAATCACTTGCTGTTGGGATCTATTTCTTATGGGATGATTCACAAATAACCTATTAGACCTTATTGATGATATCTCCTGTGTGTGCAATGATAACAACAAAGTTCATGATGTCATTAAGACTGGATTTGTACATGTTCTGTATAGACGGAGGGGGGCCTCAGGATCATCTCTTCTGGTGCGCCCAAGGAACCCCAGTCTGACACTTTATAGGCAGCAGGATTCAATGCCAAACAGTAGCTGCAAAAGTGAATAAAATCTTAGATGTTGGAGGAAAGTAGGTCTACTGGCACTTCATAGGTTACGTTGAACCAGTACTTACTATAGTCTGTCTACCTTTTATAGCATATGTTGTGTAATGGTAAATGAAAGGAGACGTTGACAGATCGCATTGATACTGAAATACATCCGTTTGCATTAGTTTCTATCAGTTCTCAGACTTTCAGGTATTGTGTTTTTATAGAATCCATGCCTTTAGATCCTGAAATGGAATCAGATAAGAAAAACCGATGCAAACTGATTGAAAAAACCATGACAAATTAACTTTGCATCAATTTTTTAATCTGTCATTTATTGCTCTAATGATTGGAAAAAAACAAAACATGATGGAACTGATGAAGAATAATTTACTACTACGTGGTATCAGTTTGAGTCAAATAAAAATTAACAGTATCTATCGACTGATCCATCATGAATTGACACAGAGACTGACAGCCAGATTATAAAAATTCTTGGTTCAGCTACAAATTTAACAGACCCCTGAGGAAGGCGGGTCTCTCCAGCAATACAGGGGGGGAAGGGATTGAGTCCAACCTTACACTTAGGGTATGTGCGCATACAAAACCAAAAATGTCTGAAAATCCGGAGCTGTTTTCAACGGGAAAACAGCTCCTGATTTTCAGACGTTTTTTAAGCCACTCACGTTTTTCGCTGCGTTTTTTACGGCCGTTTTTGGAGCTGTTTTTCTATAGAGTCAAAGAAAAACGGCTCCAAAAACAGCTGAAAAAGTGACCACTTCTTTTTTGCGGGTGTCTTTTTACACGCCGTGTTTTTGAAAATGTGGCATAAAAAAAGCCCCGTCGGAACAGAAAGCCGTATTTCCAATTGAAATCAATGGGCAGATGTTTGTAGGCGTTCTGCTTCCGTTTTTTAAGGCGTTTTTCGAGGCGTAAACGCCCCGAAATACACCTGACAACACTACGTGTGCACATACCCTTAGTGCCAACCCAGCTACTTTACATTGCACAGGTTTTTCCATCTTGAGATCATAAGTAGCCACAGATGGTATTGTATGTTGCACATGGCACTTATATATGTATGTGTTTTATTTGTGTACCATTTGTTGCATTTTATTTTTTATTATAATTAATTCTCTTGCTGAGTGGGACTAGTGTGTATCTATGTATTGTATTAGTGCTGGTCTCTGGTCACGTGTCTTATTTTGGACCAGGCTTACCATATATGGTGTTTTAATTGTGTTTTTGTGGCATAATGAAATAATAACTATTTAGTTTTTTTACTTATTGTGTTGTGCAATTATTCATGATTTGCCCACTTTGATGTATGTGTTTTTCTATTGTACTTCTTAGGGATTATCTATTGCACCCCTTCTATGTGTCCACTATATTTATTAGAGATTATAAAACACAACTTGGTTTGTGACTCAGAACTAATAGAAACTAATGCAAACGAATGTATTTCAGTATCAATGCGATCTGTCAACGTCTCCTTTCATTTACACAACATATGCTATAAAATGGTTAGGACAAGAGATGAGCGAATTGATTCTACACAAATCAAATTCATTACAAATTTCCCAAAAATTCATCCCGCACAAATGTCTCAAAATGGCGATTGAAAGAAGAAAAGAGGACAGAAGAGAAAGATCACATGAACTCGGGCGGCAGTGCTTCCCCATAATGATTTGCAGGCAGCCCTCCTTCTAATACAGCAAACATGAGGGGTATAGTGTGTGAGTCACTGATAATCCAGTGGATGACAGTCATATGTGTCATAGCCACTATAAACAGCCCAACCAAAAAAATGCTTTTGCCTTGTGGGGAGGTGGCAGGTGGGCAAACACTTTTTGATCAAAATGTGCCCTAAGAACCTCCCTACTTGTAAGTAGATTTAGCAGTAATGCATATTTATTTATATTTAGTGGCTTAGGTGGCATTAGTGTTCGCAGTGTGCTGTCGCCATTTCTTTGTCTGCTGTATATTTGCAGTCACAGGTGTTCTTGCACCTGCATACACGTTTTGTATCATTTAGTTGGAATGTGCTGTTCAAACTTTTGTTGTGTTTATGTGATTCATATATGTGGGGTTAGTGACTGCCTCCATTTTTGTTCTTGCACTCCTCCCATTCTGCCCTGGGTGATTTTAATTAGTTTAATGCTGGTTCCTACCATCCCCAGATATATATGTAGGCTTAGTCCCAGTTCTGGGTGTATGTGTAGAGTAGGTACCCACCTTACAGAGGTCGCCTTGTCGTGGCAGGTGGGCAAACACTTTTTGTTCAAAATGTGCACTAAGAACCTCCCTATTTGTAAGTAGATTTAGCAGTAATGCATATTTATTTATATTTAGTGGCTTAGGTGGCATTAGTGTTCGCAGTGTGCTGTCGCCATTTCTTTGTCTGCTGTATATTTGCAGTCACAGGTGTTCTTGCACCTGCATACACGTTTTGTATCATTTTGTTGGTATGTGCTGTTCAAAATTTTGTTGTGTTTTTGTGGAAGAGAGGACGTCAGACTGAGAGTGAGAGATAGAGATGGTAAAACACAGAATACAGATAGATAGATAGATAGATACAGTGGTGTAACTACCGCGGTAGCAGCCGTAGCGGCCGCTACGGGGCCAGCGGCTTGAGGGGGCCCGTGCCGGCAGCCGACAAACCCCCCATATGCCTGGCAGCACCTCTAGCAGCCGTTATGGCTGCTACAGTGGTAGCACCGGTACTATGGGGCCCGCGTCGCCGAGCCTCTAAAAAGTATGGGCCGGGTGACACAGGCCCTCTCAGGCCCGTAGGCATCGCTAGCACCGATGCCCTGTGCTAGCGACAGCCAAATACATGCATTAGCACTGAATTGTCAGGCATGTTCCGTGCCTGACCATTCAGCGCATTACAATGACGCTGATTGGCGGGGCAAAATGACTTGCCCGCAAATCAGCGCCTTTCAACGTCGCTAGCGGCGCGATGACATCATCGCGCCGCTTCCGTGCTTGAAAGGCGCTGATTTTGACAGGTCAAAACATTCTGCCCCACCAATCAGCGTCATTGAACGACGCATCGGTCAGCTCCAGCAGACCTGCTCAGAAGAGAGCAGATCTGCATTGCCACCGGACTGCGCGGGAACGGGATCATGTGAGTATCTAAAGTGTTGTTTTTTTCTAGTAAAACTGTGAGTGGCATTATCTATAGTGGGGGCTCTATCTACAGGGGAGGGTCATCTATATGTGGACCACTATATACAGGGGGTCAATATGTGGGTATGTTGGGCACTATCTACAGGGGGTCTATATGTGGGGATGTGGGACACTATCTACAGGGGGTCTATATATGGGGCACTATATACAGGGGGAGCTATATGTGAGACACTATATAGGGGTGGGCTATATGTAGAGCACTTTCTATAGGGGAGCTATTTTTTTAGGGCACTTTCTATAGGGGTGGGCTATATGTGGGACACTATATACAGGGGTGGGTTACATGTGGGGCGCTAGCTACAGGGTGGCTATATGTAGGGCACTGTCTACAGGGGTGGGCTATATGTGGGACACTATATACAGGGGAGCTATATGTGCGACTATCTACAGAGGTGGGCTATCTATAGCGGAAGCTATATGTAGTGCAGCACGGTGGCTCAGTCGTTAGCACTATTGCCTTGCAGCTCTGGAATCCATATGTGGGCACGATCTACAGAGGGCTGCATGTGGGACACTATCTTCAGGGGCTTCTATGTAGGGCACTGTCTACAGAGGCTCTATGGGGTCAATATCTACTGGGGGCTATGGGGGCACTATTTACAGGGGGCACGGGGTGTGTGTGTGTGTGTGTGTGTGTGTGTGTGTGTGTGTGACAGTGTATGGTACTATTATAATCAGGGACACAGTGCATGGTGCTATTATAGTTAGTGGTGCAGTGTATGGCGCATTATTATATTTAGAGGTGTTGAGAATTTTAACTTTGTTTATAGGTGCAGAAATGTTTTAAAAGTGAGAAACTGAAGACATCTGAGCGGAAAACTGCAGAAATGGGTCATGGCCGGTAGAAATCCATCATAGATGTCTGGACCTGAGGGAGAAGAAAAGAACTAGAATCTGAGACGTCACTGGTAAGTCGCTTAATATAAATTTTTATTCTGCCTAGAATCAGTACTGTGGTCACTGTATGATCTGCAGCGAGATGATGGGTGGTATGATTTTTTTTTGTGAAACAGCATCTCCTTACCATTGTTCGGGCCATGCTGGGAGCTGTAGTTTTATGCCGTACAAACCTATATGGCAGGGGTTGCACTAAATTGAGCTGTATTTGTTCTGGTATTGTATATATGTACTGATCTTGGTTCTGATGCTGTTTGTAAGTACTGAGATTCATTCTGTTGCTGTATATACGTATGAGATTGGTTTTGGTGCTGTATATATGTAATGAGTTTGGTTCTGGGGATGTATATATGTACTGAGCTTGGTTCTAGTGCTGTATTTATGTATTGAGCTTGGTTCTAGTGCTGTATATATGTCAGAGCTTGGTTCTAGTGCTGTATTTATGTACTGAGCTTGGTTCTAGTGCTGTATATATGTACTGAGCTTGGTTCTGGTGATGTATATATGTATGAGCTTTATTCTGGTGCTGTATATATGTTAGAGCTTTGTTCTGATGCTGTATTTATGTACTGAGCTTGGTTCTGGATCTGTAATTATATAGGATATATTTATAATAACAAAATTGCAGGGCAGATGGAATTATTCTCAATTAATTGTATATTTAATGGGAATGTGTCAGGTAGTTTTAACCCCTTGAACCACCACCATGCGGTAATACATGACCTGACAATATTTCCAAAGATTCCCTTGTATGTTTTTTTCAGATGCAGCAAAATCCTTAAAATCCATTTTTAAAATGGTGCACACAATATGCTAATTACTCATTAAAGGGTCATGGGGCGGGCCGCTATTCTGAAGAGTCACATAGTCCTGCCTCCAAACCCACCTTTCCATGTTTCAGTGACATCTCCCTGGCTGATACAACTTTCTCAGATGCGCCAATGCCTTGTGGCACTATACACAAGGGGGGGGGGGGCTTTGTGGCACTATACACAAAGGGGGAGCTGTGTAGCACTATGCACAAGAGGGGGGCTGTGTGGCACTATACACACGGAAGGGCTGTCTGGCACTATACACAAGGGGGAGCTGTGTGGCACTATACACAAGGGGGAGCTGTGTGGCACTATACACATGGGGGAACTGTATGGCCCTATTTACAAGGGGGAGGGCTGTGGCTCTATCTACAGGGGGCTGAGTGTGGCAAAATCTACAGGGGTCTGTGTGTGGCACTATCTACTAGTATTGTTCTGCGTCAAGCAATTATACAGCGCCGTTATACTTCAGTCTATGTCCAAGTGACCATTTAAAAAAAAATAATAATTATATATATATATATATATATATATTTTATTTAACTCCTTCCCGCTGCAGCCATTTTTCAGGATTTTCGCTTTTGATTTTTCCTCCCCGCATTCCAAAAGCCATAACTTTTTTATTTTTCTGTCTATATAGCCGTATATAGTGATTTTCACGCGCGTTGCACGGACCTATATTAGTCTATGTGCGTGATTTTTACGCCGCGTTGGTCCATTGCGAAAAAGTCACGACATGACCGTCATGCAATCGCAAATAGGGGTTGCAAAATTTGGTGACAGAGCCTCTTTAATTTTCAACTGGAGAGCTGTCTCTCCTTTATACTTGTATAAAATCAAAAGGAAACCACCAGATGCCATCCCCACAAATCTTCATTGAATTCATTTTGGGGTCTTGTGTTTGATGTAATTTCCTACATATGTAGCTGCTAGTGTGTGTGGTAACATTGTTTGTGTTTTATCCAACCCCTTAAATTTTATTACTAAATTGGCCCCTTGGAACAGCATGTCACATCAAATGGACAGCTAGTGTGCAGAGCCTGAAGGGGTGAAGATCACACCAGTGCAGACTTCAGCACAGTGAAAAAAAAACTTAAAAAAGTGAGTAAAACTTGTTTTGGCGCAGTGCACCCGCATTTCTCCTCCACAGGGCCGTCCTTTATGCGGAGGAAGCGGGACCCATGCTCTGTGCCACACACCTGCACTTCCACATCTAAGTACATACGCTCCATGCTCCTGAATTAGGTCCTCTTCGGCTCCGGGTGCAGTGCTGGGTTCTTATGCTGTTGAGCGTCAGAACGTTGTATACGTGGAGCACAGGAGTCAAGAGAGAGATTCCTGGAGCGGGGAGGTTAAGTATACGGATACTGACTGCTGGGGCACTGTATCTAAGCCTATCACGTGTGATACTGTCTGCTGGAGCCCTGGATCTAAGCTTATCATGTGTTCACGAAATTAATAAATTAAACGGACAACATGGGGTCTCCCCCACAAATCCTCAACTAATGCCTTGCCTGGCAACCTGGTGACTGGTTTTCCCTAAAACAAGCTTTCCCTATGCTGTCCATTTGATTATGATTACTTATTTACTGGTTTATTCTAGCACAGTGAATGGTGAAAGGTTTTATGCTGTTTTATTGCACAACAATAGAAGCATGTTTTACTGCACAATTAAGAGTGGTGTTGTAGTATTTCTATATAGCTAATCGGTGGACCCCAAGAATGATTTTCTCTGGTGGGCCCATAGTGCTCCAGTCCGACACTGCCTGGAACTAACTTTCCTTTGGTTTTGTCACGGTATATAAATCTATTAATTTATTCATTTTGTCTTAGATGTACAAACATTACATGACTTTGCAGAATCATTTGCCAATATGCTGTTCGGAACCTGATATTTTGCGTTGCAGAAGTTTATATACTTTAGTGCCAGACACTTCCAGCTGACAACAAAAGGAGCTCAAAACTTGTACTTTATATTCCCTCTGGCAGCAAGAAAATTGCAGTTCATAGCAATAACTAAGCAGCAGTGTCAAAACTACTTTATGCTTTGTATAGATTTTTAATTTGTATTATTTTTCTTCTGTCATTCTTTTAACAATACGAACTTGGTATCTGTCAATGTGTGTTGCTGTAGTCTGGTATATTAGATGTGAAAGGGAATAATGAGAGACAACATTGTTTAGAGTTTACTTTTTATGTGCAGTGTGCCATAGATATGGTATATGTGATATTAAATGCATACTAATGCATTGTAGTAGTTAGGTCATGTGCACAAATCAGAACCATGTGCAGCGGTACACGTAGTCCCTACGGCTCTGTACTATGGAGCCTTAGGCATTCCGTGTGCTGCTGCAGGGTGCTGGATTATGGAGATATTCTTTCCTAGAAACAATGCTTCCAATGGAGCATGTCACAATTATTTTTTCTGTATAATTCTGTATGAAACAGGGGGCATATGGCCGTACAGTATGGCCCATAGATTGCCATGGGTGCCGTATTGCGACTCTGTACAATTTAGAGATTATACAGAGATATAATATGCCCGTGTGCATAAACACTAAGAGCTTATTCAGATGAACGGGATATACGTCCGTGATACGCGCGTGATTTTCACGCGCGTTGCACGGACCTATATTAATCTATGGGGCCGTGCAGACATGTGCGTGATTTTTACGCCGCGTTGGTCCGTTGCGAAAAAGTCACGACATGACCGTTCTTTGGGCGGATTTCACGCATCACGCACCCATTGAAGTCAATGGGTGCGTGAAAACCACGCATGCCACACGGAAGCACTTCCGTGCGAACAGCGTTTTTCACGCAAGACTTGTTAAGTCTATGTAAATGAGTTGACCAAACTTGCCCAAAGACGCATGCACCAGGAAGTAGCTTCTCACTTGTTGACCACATGCTTGCTGTTGAGACCGACAACTGCTGGAATGCCTCGTGCCTGTGATGTAGAGAAGCTAATCTGCCTGGTCCAGGAGAGGCCACAGTTGTGGGACACGCGGACAGAGGCCTACCACGACCGCACGGGCAAGGAGGTTGCTTGGGATGAGGTAGCGCAGACCCTCTTCAGCCATGAGTGGCCTAAAGGCAGCACACGGGACCGCAAGAGCATTGGTAAGCACATTGTTTGATATATGCGCTGGAAAACACACATGCTGTAGAGTATCCTTGTGTTTAATAACATGTTCCACATGGCCAACGTAGCATGTGTATCACAGCATCATTGAGCTTGGGTAGAATGTATCTTGGTGTGTAAGGGACTGGTAAAGTTGCCACCAAGTGCAGATTCCGGTGATGTCACCTGGAGTAAGTTTTAAATGTTGTGTTTTGGTTCCTTTCTACAGTTGATGATGTCAAAACCCGGAGGAGGAGCTGCCGGGATCAATTCCGCCGTGAATATGGCGCCAGAGGGCGCAGTGGTGACGGTGCCAGCAAAAAGCGGAAATACATCTATACCCAGCAGCTGATGTTCCTCAAGGACATTATGGAGATGTGGCCGTAAGTAATGAGTGTACTTTGAAGAAATGTCTGTGTTCACATGTCATTCAACCAAAACAGGTTGTGTGTCCCTTGTAACTGGACATTTTTATAACAGATGCAGTGATAATCTTCTTGACACAGAAGAGGAGGCTGGCCATGAGGAGGTGCAGGCGCCACAAGAACAACATCCCGTGCTGCCCTTAACCCCAGAGGCGACTGCACCAGAACCAGCCCCACAGGCGTGCAGCCAACCCCAGGTGCCACGGGACCGAGCGCACGAAACGATGGCAGCAGCCAGGCGCAGGCACAGCCACGTTGGTTCCGTAGGTGCCCAGGTGGACTCCAGGGTACTCGAGTACCTGGGGCGCTGCGCCGATGAGGACGGCTGTGACGCCTTTGGCCGCAGCATTGCGCCGCTACTCCGGCGAGTACCCGAGCACCGTATGGCGCGCCTCCAAGGCTCCATAGTCGGCCTAATCGACTCGGCCACACCTCCTAACAATCTACGCCAGTGCTTTCACGCAATTGAGCATTGGCTTGGATTGCCAGAGCCATCAGGGCCCTGCACTGCACCTGGCCCTTCCCAGCCTGCCACCCCCTTGCCACACCAACAGTACCAGCGCCCAATGCAGTCCCGCATGTCACCTGGTCATGTGCTGGTGCGGGACCGGCCTTTACCACCCTACATCCGACCCCTGGAAAACTTTCCACACGGCCCACCTGCAGGCTACCACACTCAGCATCAGCACCACTATGCTGTTGAGGAACATCCTCTGCAGGCCCATGGACAGCATAGTGGTGCTGATATGGGCAGCTACAACTCCCCAGGCCAACGATATCAGCAGTTGTAGTGCTGTGGGTGCAGCATCGTTGTGTTTCTGCATTTTCGCAGTTTTTTAATTCATTTATTAAAATTGTGCATCATGTTGGTGCGTTGTTCTGTTATTTTTTTGACGATATATTGTTTGGAGTGTTCTGTTGGCCCAGTACACAATAAAGTGTGGATTTCTGTAGCAACAAAAGTGTGTGTGTTTCCGTACATATATGTGGTGTATTAATCTTTCCCAAACATGTCGTTAGCTAACGTTGCAACATGCTTGCCAGGGCCCAAGATATTTGCATGCCATAAATGAGGTATTAGTCTATCTTTTGGGGTTTTGCTCAAATCTAAAAAATCATTTGGGAGGACTTGCAGTGCAATGATAAAGGACGCACGAAGGGCATTTATGATTATATTTGCGAACATACCATATGCCAATGTGGTTCACATACAACTAGTTGTTTGCCTGCAAAACAATACGGCGAAACACCAAAAGATATAAGCTCGCAACCCACGTCAAGGGTCCTCATGTCTTGTGAGTCCCTAATACTAAACTCCCCCCCAAAATTTCCTATGTTTTCCCTCAGTACTGATACATTGTGGCAATAATCTCCACAAAGCCACCCTTCACAGAGCATCGTCCTGCCATGGCAGTGCTCCATCGGGGCTGTCAAAATATTCTGCAAAAAACTCGCACACTCGGATACCAGATGTTTGTGCCCTTCCTAGTGGAATTTGGGCCGGAATGGTTGATGTGGTAGCATTTCAACTAATATATTCTGCATCAAATCCTGCGTCATGTATGCGGCAAAATTTATAAAGAACGACAGACGCTTGTATGACACGGGTCACATTCTACGGTGTCAGTTGCATCGTTGTGAGAAACACCCGCCATTTGGTTGTCATAATGCCAAACGCACATTCAACACATCTTCGAGCTCGGCTTAGCCGGTAATTGAAGATGCGCCTACGGTCATCCAAACCCCTTCTTGCAAATTGACGCATTACTTGGGTTGTGAGCCCAAAGCCCTCATCTGCAACGATGACATATGGGACTGGTGGTCCTCGCGAGCCAGGCAGGATGCTCGGCACCACCACAGAAAGTTGATTGCCCATAAGACGATGGCCCATTCGGGATGAGCGAAATATGCGTGTATCAGCCAAGCTACCATACGACACAATGTGTACAATTGTAAAACAATAATTAATGTCGGCCAAGGCCAATAAGACGATGGAAAAATACTGTTTGTAATTATAGTATCTAGAGCCAGAGTGGGGGGGGCTTCTTCACACGAATGTGCTTCCCGTCTAGGGCACCAATACAATGCGGAAATTGGGTGGCGGCCAGAAAATCTACCAAGCCAGTGCTCTGTCGTGGGCTGAGGCATCACTGTGGGCTTTAATCTCTGCCAAAGAACCACACATGTGCCTGTCACAATGCCAGAAATTGTGCTCACTCCCAGCAGGAATTCGAAATGTAACGAATGGTAGCTATTTCCTGTTGCAAGAAATCTACAAGGGTAAGAAAAAAAACCACAAACAAATAGACACTTTATGTAGGACTTGACACCCACACACCATCCTGTAAGCACTAATAGTAGAAAAACACACGTACCTCAACGTCACAAGGAGTCGCTCCTCGGGGGAAATGCAGCGCCGCATGTTTGTGTCCTGGTAGGTGATTCCTGTACGAATCTGCACCAGCAGAATATCAAACGTGGCCACAGTCATGCGGCAAAACGACCTAAATTTGTCAGGGTGACGGTGGAGGTCATCATAGAGGGTATGAAAGTGGAATTTGGAGGTGCGCTGTGCCACAAGAGGATGAACCCAAATCCTCCCTCTTCTCCGCGTTCCCTCCTGAAGCATGGGACGCCGCTCGCCAAATCGCAGAGAAACCATCCAACATAGCAGCACACGGCCCAGCGGAGTCAACGGCATAATTTGCCTTTTATACACCAACAAGCTAAGAAACACTGTAAACGACCCAAAGTATTTTGCAACGTGCAAAAAGGATGAGAACATGTGCTCACATCAAGCAGGTGTTTGAGAAGGGTGCCTTTTTGTAGGCTGGGCTCTCCATTACTCCACCCTCCATTTTTTTTTAACGCGCGTGAAAAACACATGTCATACACGCGTAAAAAACACAGAAACACCGCAAAAACGCAAGTCTCATGCAACTACAAGGTGCGCAAAATGTTGCGTTTTTTACGCGCGCAAAAACCACACGCTCGTGTGAATCCGGCCTAACAGATATAGTCAATCTAAAAATTGTAATTTGACTATTTCTTTTTAGCAGTGTTAAAACTCATTAATTATGTTAACTCACTAGATTTACTACAGTCCAATTGCCAACGACTGATAACATAGTATCAAAATTAATTTCAAATGACACCTCAGCTGCTGAAGTGACAAGCTAAACTCTGCAACATCTGTACAATATCTGGATTACTGGGATGTTCTCTTGATTTCCCCACTATCAGAAAAAATTGGCAGTAGTATCACTGTTGGTTTAGATGTTCTAACCACTACACCAGCTCCCCCCATAACTAGGGCAAGCAGGCCCAGTCTCAGAGTTGAATGTGACTCAAAGGCCTTGTTCACACGGTGCTCAAAAAAGACGTGTAAACGCATCAAAAACGCTAGCATTTCTGCAAAACGATTTTTAAAGTACAGGCGTTTGTGATGCGTTTTTGACACATTTTTTGATGCGTTTTCGGTGCTTTTTTTGGCCGCATAATTATATCTCCCATTGACTATGGGAATTAGGCGCATTTTCAGTGCGTTTTACGCACCAGGAATTGACCTGATGCTTCTTTTTTTACACGACAGGTTTTTTAAACACGCGCAATGTATTTTCCCATCAATGTCAGTGGGAAGCATAAAGCATGCGATTTTGACAAGATTTTAATGCGTTTTTTTACAATACACGCCGTGTGTGAACAAGGCCAAAGGGTGAAAAGGTGGAAAATATCTGCTCTATACTATGACCGTTGGAACAAGTCAACTGCCATTTATCAAGAAGGAAAAAGGATACTGTAGATGTGAAATGCCAGCAAGTAGTGGTTTTACTCTTGAGAAGAGCTTTTGGTGAAGTCAGATAGTTTACATAATCTTTATTTTCCCAGACCTAAATTCTCTTGGCACGCTAAGTTCACAAGAAAGATGACCAACCCCACATACTGTTAAGCCGGACTCATATATTTGATGGTTATTGGCAGTTCCAGCTGATATGATCCGCCAAAAATCAAATGCTTATGGAACCGAGTAGACCCTCAGTCAAGGACTGCCATTAGGAAAAACAAGGATATGTAAGAATAGCGTTTTCCTGTCTGACCATTTTGTTTTTCCCAGAGACGCTTGTGGTCATAGTTGCCTGGCAGATACTTATCTTCCTACTCTATTAAAGTAACATGCACATTCAGAATTCAGAACTGATAACTGTTTGTGGATTGTTATGATAGTTAACGGTCTGACCAATGGACTCCCGCCCCCTTCACTGTTTTTCCCTGCACACAAGCCACCCACAGTGAAGGTTCTGCAGCACGTCTTCATCCAAGTAAATGGGGCTGGCTGAAGTTCGCTGCACAACCGGGTGGCCAAGAGCGCTGCTGTGCAAGGAAGACTTGGAAGGGGATGCAATGCTAAATCAATGCTGCTGCCCCTTTATTCTGAGGATCGGTAGGAGTCCCAGAGGTTGGACCCCCACCAATCATAAAGTGATGGCATATCCTAGGGATGGGAATAACCCTTTAAGTTCTGCATAAGTGCAACTAATTTGAGATAAATCTCATACAGAGCATTCAGAAAATATTCTAGTTATTTAACTTTTTGATACATTACAGACTTATTCTATTATGTAGTAAATTCAATTCATTGGACAAGATTTGGAAAAGTGCACACACTTGTCTATATAAGTTTCCACATTTAATAGTAAGAGTAAAAACAAATCAATGAAGTCAATGGATTTATCTGAGTCCTCCAAGACAGGATTGTGTCGAGGTACAGATTTGGGAAAGGGTACAAAAAAAATTCTACATCCTTTAAGGTCCCAAAGAACAAAACGGCCTCTATATTATTCTTAAATTGAAGAAATTTCTAGAGGCTGCCGCTCAGCCAAACTGATGTATTGAAGAAGGGCCTTGGTCAAGGAGTTGAATATCTGTCCGTTGTTCACTTTGACAGAGATCCAGAGTTCCGCTATGGAGGTGGGAGAATCTTCCAGAAGGACAATCATCTCTGCAGCACTACAAATCAGGCCTTTTTGGTAAGGTCGCCAAACAGTAGCCATTCCTCAGTAAAAGGCACATGACATGCATCACCCCAAGACGAAAGAGTATACTTTTTTTTTTTAACTCAACAACTCTTAACACAGGCTAGATTATCTATTCCTTACTATAAGATACCTGCCCATTGCCATCAGCAATCAACACACACATAGGGTAGTTACCTTTCTCTGATCATGCCCCGGTATCACTGTCTTGTCTCCTAGAGCTTGGAATTGGTTCCTCAAGAAATCCTTGCTTACACATCCAAGTCATTTTGAGGCCCTTAATGATCTACTAGTAGATTTCTTTCACAGGAATATGTCACCTGACGTCCACTCTCCTATATTGTGGGAGAGACACAAAGCTTTTATAAGAGGTAAACTGATAGCGCTTGGTTCTAGATGTGAAAAACCATGTGCAGCGGAGCTCTATTCCCTCTTGGCACAGATTTCTGCCTTGGAAGAAATTTGCAAATGCTCTACAGCAGTATATTCTGAGACAATCACATGGCTTCTAAAAATGTGTCAGAATTCAGGAGAACTCTTATAGAAACATTCACCAGATGGTATAGAACACCCGAGTTCTTATACAAGATTAATTTGATACATTCAGATAAGCATTGTTCCTCTCACAAAGGAAATATGTCTCATATTTGGTGGGATTTCCCACTAATCCATCCCTTCTGGTGCGAAATTACTAATTTAATCCAGAAACTCACTGGCAATCACATTTCTCTGAATGCCTACCTCGTACCCCTCTGGCACCATCATATACTTTTCACCCTAAACATAATTACCTTACCACCCACATGATTACAGTAATAAAGCTATTCCTACCATGGCATTGGAGATCGCGGGAACCACCCTCTGTACTGGACTCTGTTTTCAAAATAGAGGAGTTTCTAAATTGGGAACTTCGAAGTCATAACTGCTTACTAGATGTTTGGAGGCCTTGGCTTACCTATCGCTCTCCTAGGTCCGTTATTTATCCCTTCACCCTGACCTAATGCATTACCTCCTCCTTTTTCAACACAGAGGTATACCTTACATCCAAACCCTCCAACTGATTTTCATTTCTCCACTTGTACGATTACAAATATTTTCTGGTGATCTCTTTTGAACTGTTCATTATTAGATCTGGATGATCCTCTCTTCCTATTGTATATTCTGTGTATGCACAATTTGGGAATATTGTATATAGTATATTGAGTTATATCTGTAGGTTTCTCATAAAAGAAAAACAACAAGGGAAACTTTATGTATGTACAGTTATAGTTGATGGGGCTTGCACTTCCCTTTATCACTTTGCTTTACTGCTTTAAAAAACATCGGATGTACTTGTTGTTCTGACATTTCTATTATAAAAAAAAAAAAATTAAACACCATGAGAAATAAGATTCTCTGGTCTGATTAAATCAAAATTGAAATCTTTGACCTTAAGTCTAATTAATTAATTCTTAATTCCCTCACGAAGCTACTGCAAAACGTGCATCGGGAGCGTGGCGTTGGTGTGGGACCGGTCCTACCTGGGCATTGGTCACCAATTTTCACCTAGTTGTTTCTCCAGGTATTGTCATTATGTTCTTACTATATCAACACATTGTGGCTATGCTTTCTATGTGACTACCATTCTATATGAAGCTAATCATTGTGTGCCTCCACTGTGAGATTTTCAATACCTTGTTGCACTATATTTTATTGCTTCTAGATATTTATTCCTTGCTCACAGTGCCCATTGGTATTCTCCTGTAGGACCTTGACACAATTTATACTTCTGCCACTTCTTTCTTTCTCTGTCCTAATGTATAGGTTGCATTTGTGATTTTATTCCATCCATATATGTTTGTATATTTGAAATGTTTATTCATTCATTTTTATTGCATACTAAAGGTCGTGTTGTGTTCTCATTGATTTTCTCTAAATAGGTTACACGTACCATTATATTCAGGGTCTTTCTATGTATTGGTTTTATTAATTCTAAGTGTCATATTTGGAGAAAACCAGCCACCACTCATCCCCTGACCAATACCATTCCTATGTTGAAGAATGATACAGGCAGTATCATGCTGTGGGGATGTTTTTAAGTTCAAGGTACTGGGAGATTAGTTAGGGTTGAGGATGAGTAGGCATAGAACAGAGAGATCCTGGATGAAAACCTTTTCCAGAGCATTCTGATCTTCACATTGGGGTAAAGATTCAGCTCCTAACAGGAGAGCGACCTTAAAGAGCCACTCTGTCACCACATTATAAGTGCCCTATCTCCTACTGTAAAGGATCTGCCAAACACAATTTCTGTGTCGACGCCCGTGGTTAATCAGTCTGCATCTGCTCCTAGGTCTGATAGAGTGACTCGATCTGCTACCACTCAGGCTGGTAGGCTGAGGAGTGGGAGAACCTATCACAGCCTGGCCAGACGGTTCTAGCTCCCACCCTCGGTCTATGTATACCTTCATTTGCTTCTTGTCTATGCCTGTGATTCTCTCTTGTTTCCTGGCTCTGCTGTTCCAGTTATTTCTATTGACCTCTGCTTCTTATTGACCCTGGCTTTACTGACTACGCTCCTGCTCTGCTCTGCGTTTGGTACCTCGTACACTCCTGGTTTGACTCGGCTCGTTCACTACTCTTGTTGCTCACGGTGTTGCCGTGGGCAACTGCCCCATTTCCCTTAGCTTCTATGTACCCTTGTCTGTTTGTCTGTCCTGCACATATTGAGCGTAGGGACCGTCGACCAGTTGTACGCCGTCACCTAGGACGGGTCGGGCAAGTAGGCAAGGACTGAGTGGTGGGTACATTAGGGCTCACCTGTCTGTCTCCCTACCCTGTCATTATATAATCACAGGCCCATATAACTTTTCTACCCTGGTTCCTACTACTATGGACCCCTTGGGACCCTGGCTCAGCAAATGCAGGGTCTCTCCCTACAGGTCCAAGCCTTGGCTCAGAGGTGCGACTAGCGTGATGCTAACCAGCTAGTGCCCTCCACCTCACCTCTTGAACCCCATCTCAAGTTGCCTGACCGGTTCTCAGGGGACCGGAAGACTTTTTTCTCCTTTCGGGAGAGTTGTAGACTCTATTTCCGTCTAAGGCCCCACTCCTCAGGTTCTGAGAACCAGTGAGTGGGTATTATTGTCTCCCGGCTCCAGGACAGCCCCCAAGAATGGGCCTTCTCCTTGGCTCCTGACACCCCTGAACTTTCCTCTGTTGACCTTTTTTTTTCCGCTCTCGGGCTCATCTATGACGAGACTGACAAGACTGCCTTTGCCAAGAGTCAGCTGGTGACCTTACGTCAGGGTAAGAGACCCGTTAAAGAGTACTGTTCTGACTTTAGGAAGTGGTGTGTAGCTTCTCGGGGGAATGACCCTGCCTTGAGGTGCCAGTTTAGATTGGGTCTGTCGAATGCCCTGAAAGACCTGTTAGTTAGCTATCCCTCTTCTGACTCTCTAGATCAGGTTATGGCTTTAGCGGTACGTCTTGACCGACGTCTCAGGGAACGATGACTTGAACGTTTTTGTGCCTTCTCCTCTGGCTCCCCCATGATGGCTCCCGAAGTTCCGTTGCTTCGTTCTTCCACGGAAAACTCGGATGAACCAATGCAACTCGGGGCCTCCGTGTCTCCCCAACAATGTAGAGAGCTCCACAGGAAGAATGGTCTCTGCTTCTACTGTGGGGATGACAAGCATCAAGCGAACAACTGTCCGAGGCGTAAAAATAAGCAGCCGGAAAACTTCCGCGCCTAAATGACCATCTGGGAGGTCGCTTGGGCGCACAGGTATTTCCCGTAAATATGAAACATAATAAGATCTTGCTTCCCTTTCAGGTCTCTTTTGAGGGTAGGTCTGCCACGGGCAGTGCCTTCGTGGATTCAGGGTCTTCTGCTAATATTATGTCTGTGGAATTTGCTATGTCTCTAGCTATGCCATTGATTGATTTGCCTAAACCTGTCCCGGTAGTGGGTATCGACTCCACTCCACTTGCTAATGGTTATTTTACGCAGCATACCCCTGTCTTTGCACTCATTGTTGGCTCCATTCATTTGGAGCAGTGTTCTGTACTGGTGATGCAGAGATTATTGTCCCATTTTGTTTTAGGCCTTCCCTGGTTGCAAATGCATAATCCCACGTTTAACTGGAGTACTGGGGATCTTACTAAATGGGGTAATGAATGCATGATGTCCTGTTTTTCTGTTAATTTTATTTTTCTCCCTGAGGAGGTGAACACTCTACCTGAGTTTGTTCAGGACTTCGCTGATGTTTTTTCTAAAAAGGCCTCCAAAGTGTTACCTCCTCTTAGAGAATACGATTGTGCAATCGATTTGGTACCAGGAGCTAAGCTCCCTAAGGGTAGGATATTTAATCTCTCTTGTCCCGAACGTGAGGCCATGAGAGAATATATCCAGGAAAGCCTGGCCAAGGGTTACATTCGCCCCTCTACTTCTCCGGTAGGTGCTGGCTTCTTGTTCGTAGGGAAGAAGTATGGTGGTCTTAGGCCGTGCATCGATTACCGAAACTTGAATAAGGTCACTGTAAGGAACCAGTATCCTCTTCCTTTGATTCCTGATCTCTTCAATCACGTTCAGGGGGCCCAATGGTTCTCTAAGTTTGATCTTCGAGGGGCTTATAACCTTATCCGAGTCAGAGAAGGGGATGAGTGGAAGACTGCGTTTAACATGCCTGAAGGTCATTTTGAATACCTTGTCATGCCCTTTGGGTTGTGTAATGCTCCCGCGGTCTTCCAGAATTTCATAAATGAGATTTTAAGAGACTATCTGGGGGTATTTCTTGTAGTGTACCTTGATGACATACTTGTGTTTTCCAAGGACTGGTCCTCCCACATTGAGCATGTCAGGAAGGTGCTCCAGGCCTTTCAGGGAAAACAAACTATTTGCTAAATCCGAAAATTGTGTGTTTGGAGTGCAGGAGATACAATTTTTGGGTCAAATCCTCACTCCTAATGAATTCCGCATGGACCCTGCCAAGGTTCAGGCTGTGGCTGAATGGGTCCAACCTGCCTCCCTGAAGGCGTTACAGTGCTTCCTGGGGTTTGCTAATTATTACAGGAGATTTATTGCTAACTTCTCGGTCATCGCTAAGCCTCTTACGAATCTTACTCACAAAGGTGCTGATCTCCTCCACTGGCCTCCGGAGGCGGTCCAGGCTTTTGAGATCCTTAAGAAGTGCTTTATCTCTGCCCCAGTGCTGATTCAGCTTAACCAAATGGAGCCATTCATCGTGGAGGTTGACGCCTCTGAGGTGGGAGTGGGTGCTCTCTTGTCCCAGGGTACCAGGTCCCTCACCCATCTCCGTCCCTGTGCCTACTTCTCCAGGAAGTTCTCGCCAACAGAGTAACTATGACGTGGGCAACCGCGAACTCTTAGCCATTAAATGGGCATTTGAAGAGTGGCGCCACTTCTTGGAGGGGGCTAGGCACCAGGTAACGGTCCTTACCAACCACAAGAATCTGGTCTTCCTAGAATCTGCCCGGAGGCTAAACCTGAGACAAGCTCGATGGGCTTTTTTTTTTCTAGATTCAACTTTGTGGTCACCTATAGGGCTGGGTCTAAAAATAGCTGATACACTGTCGCGTAGCTTCATGGCCAGCCCTCCTTCGGAGGAAGATCCTGCTTGTGTTTTGCCCCAGGTATAATCATATCCTCTGTTGATTCTGACCTAGTCTCCGAAATTGCGGCTGATCAAGGTTCAGCTCCCGGGAACCTTCCTGAGAACAAGCTGTTTGTTCCCCTGCAATTCCGGCTAAGGGGACTTAGGGAAAATCATGACTCTGCACTATCTGGCTATCCAGGCATCCTGGGTACCAAGCACCTCATTGCTAGAAACTATTGGTGGCCTGGGTTGCCTAAAGACGTTAAGGCCTTCGTCGCCGCTTGTGAAATTTGTGCTAGGTCCAAGACTCCCAGGTCCCGACCAGTGGGCTTACTCTGTTCTTTGCCCATTCCCCAGAGACCTTGGACCCATATCTCCATGGATTTTATCACCGGTGGTGTGGGTTGTAGTAGACCGCTTTAGTAAGATGTGCCACTTTGTACCCCTCAAGAAACGACCCAATGCCAAGACGTTAGCTACCTTGTTTGTCAAACACATCCTGCATCTCCATGGGGTTCCTGTCAATATTGTTTCTGACATAGGGGTACAATCTGTTTCATTGTTTTGGAGAGCTTTCTGTAAAAAGTTGGAGATTGATCTGTCCTTCTCCTCGGCCTTCCATCCTGAAACAAATGGCCAAACTGAGAGGACTAATCAGTCCCTAGAACAATATTTAACCCCTTAAGGACGCAGCCTAGTTTTGGCCTTAAGGCTCAGAGACCATTTTTCAAATCTGACATATTTCACTTTATGTGGTAATAACGTCGGAATGCTTAAACCTACCCAAGCGATTCTGAGATTGTTTTCTCGTGACACATTGGGCTTCATGTTCGTGGTAAACTTTGGTCGATATATTCAGTGTTTATTGGTGAAAAATTGCAAAATGTTGAGAAAATTTTGAAAAAATTGCATTTTTCAGAATTTAAATGCATCTGCTTGTAAAACAGACGGTTATACCACCCAAAATAGTTACTAGTTCACATTTCCCATATGTCTACTTTAGATTGGCATCGTTTTTTGAACATTCTTTTATTTTTCTTGGACGTTACAAGGCTTAGAACATAAACAGCAATTTCTCATATTTTTAAGAAAATTTCAAAACCCTTTTTTTAAGGTACCTCTTGAGTTCTGAAGTGGCCTTGTGGGGCCTATGTATTAGAAAACCTGATAAAACACCCCATTTTAAAAACTAGACCCCTCAAAGTATTCAAAACAGCATTTAGAAAGTTTTTTAACCCTTCAGGCATTTCACAGGAATTAAAGCAAAGTGGAGGTGAAATTTGCAAATTTCATTTTTCTTGCTGAATTTCAATTTTATTCATTTTTTTTTCTGTAACACAGAACGTTTTACCAGAGAAACACTACTAAATATGTATTGTCCAGATTCTGCAGTTTTTAGAAATGTCCCACATGTGGCCCTACTGTGCTCGTGGACTAAAACACAAGCACTAGAAGCAAAGAAGCACCTAGTGCATTTTGAGTCCTCTTTTTTATTAGAATATATTTTAGGCAGCATGCCAGGTTTGAAGAGGTGTCGAGGTGCCAAAACAGTAGGAATCCCCCAATAGTGACCCCATTTTGGAAACTACACCCCTCAAGGAATTCATTTATGGTTGTTGTTACCATTTTGACCGCACAGTTTTTTCACAGCACGTATTTGAATTGGGCTGTGAAATGAAATAAATGTCATTTTTTCCAATAAAATATCATTTGTGATCAAAATTTCTTATTTTCACATGGAACAAAATACCCCATTTTGTTGCCCAATTTGTCCTTAGTGTGGCAATACCCCATTTGTGGTGATAAACTGCCGTTTGGGCCCTTTGGGAGGGCTCAGAAGGAAAGGAGCGCTATATATTTGTTGGAGTCCAGATTTTGCTGGATTGGTTTTCGGGTGCCATGTCGCATTTGCAGAGCCTCAGAGGTATCAAAGCAATGGAAACCCACCAAAAGTGACCCCATTTTGGAAACTACATCCCTCAAGGAATTCATTTATGGTTGTTGTTAGAATTTTGACCACACAGTTTTTTCACAGCACCTATTTCAATTGGGCTGTGACAGAAAAAAAAATGACATTTTTTCCAATAAGATGTAATTTTCTATCAAAATTTCTTATTTTCACAGGGAACAAAATACTCAATTTTGTTGCCCAATTTCTCCTGAGTGCAGCAATACCCCATTTGTGGCAATAAACTGCCGTTTGGGCCCATGGGAGGCCTCAGAAGGGAAGGAGCGCTGTGTGTTCTTTGGAGTACAGATTTTGCTGGTTTGGTTTTCGGGTGCCATGTCGCATTTGCAGAGCCCCAGAGGTATCAAAGCAATGGAAACCCACCAGAAGTGACTCCATTTTGGAAACTACACCCCTCAAGGAATTCATTTATGGGTAATGTGACCATTTAGACCCCATAGTTTCTTCACAGAACTTATTTGAATTGGGCTGGGAATTAAAAAAAATATATATTTTTTTCCAATAATATGTCATTTTAGCTCAAAAATTCTTATTTTCACAAGAAATAAAATACTCCATTTTGTTGCCCAATTTGTCCTGAGTGCGGCAATACCCCATTTGTGGTGATAAACTGCAGTTTGGGCCCATGGGAGGGCTCAGAAGGAAAGGAGCGCTGTGTGTTCTTTGGAGTCCAGATTTTGCTGGATTGGTTTTCGGGTGCCATGTCGCATTTGCAGAGCCCCAGAGGTATCAAAGCAATAGAAACCAACCACAAATGACCCCATTTTGGAAACAACACCCCTCAAGGAATTCATTTATGGGTGTTGTGACCATTTTGACCCCGTAGTTTTTTCACAGAACTTATTTGAATTGGACTGGGAATGAAAACAAAATTATTTTTTTCAAATAATATGTAGTTTTGGCTGAAAATTTCTTATTTTCACAAGAACCAAAATACCCCATTCTGTTGCGCAATTTGTTCTGAGTGCCGCAATACCCCATTTGTTGTGATAAACTGCCGTTTGGGCCCATGGGAGGGCTCAGAAGGAAAGGACCACCATTTGGCCTACTGGGGATTTTCTAGTGCGAAGTCATGTATGCAGAAGCACCTGAGGTTTTAAAAACTACACCCTTAAGGCATTCATCTAGAGGTGTAGTGAGCATTTTGACCGGAGACCTACACCCCATAAACTGTAATGTGGGTTCTCCCGGGTATGGCAATACCCTACATGTGGCTGTTATCAGCTGCCTGGGTACACAGCAGGGCTCAGAGGGGAAAGACGAGGGGGATAAGCTGTGCGGAGTGCATCAGGGTAAGTAGAATTGGGGTAAATTATGAACCAAAGGATGTATGGTCAATTTTAAAACACTCTTTCATACAGAGCTCTGGTTATTCGGGACACGTGTCACATTGATATATTGTGTCATCCCTTATCGCCCTCTTATAGCAGACTTTGCACCTCTTTTGACTTTTTCCCTTCTTGCCAGTTTGGGGAACTTCTCCTGGAAAGTGTTGCCGCCCTGGTACGATGCGTGTGGCCCTGCTTCCAGAAGTACTGGGTGCCCCCCCCTTCTTGGTCCCTAAAGATTAGGTTCTTGATAATCACCTCTTGAAATTCCAGGAAAGTTCCCGTCTGGCCTGCACATCGACGTAGCACGTACACATTGTACAATGCCATCTGTATGATGTGCACGGCCAGCTTCTTATACCACACCGCATGGCTCTGTAGGGCTTCAGGACTTGATCTGACAAGTCCATCCCTCCCATGTACCTATTGTAGTCCAGGATGCAGTCTGGTTTGGGGGTGGCCTTTCCTTCATATATCCTAAATCTGTAGGTATACCCTGATGCACTCTCGCAGCTTATACATCTTCACGCAATACCTTGCCCTCTTACCCGGCAGGTACTCGCAGAATTGAACCCTCCCTTTAAAATGTACCAGGGACTCATCAATAGAAATACACTTCTCGGGTGTGTATGCTTGTGAAAACCGGGCACTAGAACGGTCTAATAGGGGTCTCCGTTTATACAAACGGTCAAAACTGGGGTCATCTCGGGGTGGGCACGGCTCATTATCAGTATAATGTAAGAAGCGAAGTATTGCCTCATTTATTAATTTTTTTAGGTTCCAGTTCAGTTCTGAAGTTGCTTTGAGGGGCCCATATATTAGAAACCCCTATCAAATACCCCATTTTAGAAACTAGACCCCTCAAAGTATTCACAACAGCATTTAGAAAGTTTATGAACCCTTTAGGTGTTTCACAGAAATTTAGAGCAAAGTAGAGGTGAAATTTACCTTTTTTTTTTGTTAGAAAATCCTCTTTATACCATTTTTTTTATAACACAAAAGGATTTATCAGAGAAAAGCAACTTAATACGTATTGCCCAGATTCTGGAGTTTTGAGAAATATCCCACATGTGGCCCTAGTGCGGTAATGGACTGAAGCACCGGCCTCAGAAGCAAAGGAGCACCTAGTGGATTTTGAGGCCTCTTTTTTATTAGGCTCCATGTCCGGTTTGAAGAGGTCTTGTGGTGCCAAAACATTGGGAACCCCCCAAAAGTGACCCCAATTTGGAAACTAGACCCCTTGAGGAATCCATTGTAGTTTTCTTGGGGTGCATGCAGCTTTTTGATCAGTTTTTATTCTATTTTTAGGTGGCGTGGTGACTAAAAAACAGCAATTCTACTATTGTTTGTTTATTCTTTTTTTTTACAGCGTTCACTGTGCGCTATAAATGACATATTCACTTTATTCTGCAGGGTGATACGATTACGTCGATGCCATATGTTTATAGTTTTTTTTTATGTCTTATGGCGTTTGCACAATAAAATACGTTTTGTAAACAATCATTCACTTTTTGTGTTACCTTATTCTAAGAGCCAGAACTTTTTTATTTTTCAATCAATAAAGCCGTGCGAGGACTTATTTTTTGCGTAACGAACAGTAGTTTTGATCATTACCATTTTTCGGTACATGCGACTTTTTGATCTCTTTTTATTCAATTTTTTGGGAGGTGAAGTGACCAAACAATTGTGATTCTGGTACGGTTTATTATTATTTTCTTTTACGGCGTTCACCGTGCGGGATAAATAACAAAATAATTTTGTAGTTCGGGCCGTTACGGACGCGGCGATACCAATTATGTATATTTTATTTGTTTGTTTATATATTTTTATTAATAATAAATGACTGATAAGGGAAAAAGGGGGATTTTTACTTTTAATACTTTTAAAACTTTTATTTTCTTATTTTTACACATCTTTTTTTAACTTTTTTTTTACTTTATTACTTTGTCCCACTAGGGGACTTGAGGGCAGGAGGCCCTGATCGCTATTCTAATACACTGCACTACATGCGTAGTGCAGTGTATTAGAACTGTCAGCTACTCACTGACAGCAAGTATAGTGGGTCCTGACGTTGTCAGGACCCACTAGGCTTCCGTCTATGGCATAGCCGGACGCCATTGTTTGGTGTCCGGTTGCCATAGTCACCATCGCCGGCCGCTATCGCGTATCAGGCCGGCGATGGCAGCTTAACCCCTAAAAAGCCGCAATCTCTATAGAACGCGGCTTTTAAGGGGTTAATCAGCGGGGACACAGCGATCGGTCCCCACTGTATGTGCTGTGACAGCTGCTGAACAAGACAGCAGCTGTCACAGCTCCTGTATGTGTCGGGAGGATGGCCGAAACGGCCGTTATTCCCGAGACGTACTATTAGGTCATGGAGCGCGAACGATACAGCTGCCATGACCTAATAGTACGTCCAGGAGCGGGAAGAGGTTAAGGTGTTTTATCTCTGACTGTCAATGTGATTGGGTCTCCTTCATTCCCCTCGCCGAATTTTCCCTTAATAACCGGTCAGTAACTCGTCAGGGGTCTCCCCTTTTTTCTGTAATTTGGGTTTAATCCACGGTTCTCCTCCGTTTCACCTGGTGGTTCCAACAATCCCGAGGTAGATGTCATTCATCGGGAACTGTGCACAGTCTGGGCCCAGGTTCAGAAGAACCTAGAGGCGTCCCAGAGCATACAAAAGACTCAGGCAGATAGAAGACGTTCTGCTAACCCCTTGTTTGTGGTCGGGGATCTGGTGTGGCTGTCTTCAAAACATTCGCGCCTGAGGGTATGTGCACACGATATCGACAATTACGGCTGAAATTACGGAGCTGTTTTCAGGAGAAAACAGCTCCTGAATTTCAGACGTAATTGCTCGTACTCGCGTTTTGCGAGGTGTCAATTACGGCCGTAATTTGGAGCTGTTCTTCATTGAAGTAAATGAAAAACGGCTCAAATTACGTCCCAAGAAGTGTCCTGCACTTCTTTGACGACGCTGTTATTTTACGCGCCGTCTTTTGACAGCGACGCTTAAAATTACAGGTTGTCGGCACAGTACGTCGGCAAACCCATTGAAATGAATGGGCAGATGTTTGCCGACGTATTTGAGCCGTGTTTATAGGCATCATTTGAGGCGTAAAATGCCTCGTTTACGCCAGAAAATAGGTCGTGTGAACCCAGCCTTAAGGTTCCGTCCCAAAAATTTGCTCCCCGGTTTATAGGGCCATACAAGGTCATTGAGGTCCTAAACCCTGTCTCCTTCCGTCTGGAGTTACCCCTGTCGTTTCAAATACACGACGTGTTTCATGCCTCCCTCCTGAAATGCTGCTCCCCGTCCTTGGTTACCTCGAAGAAGCCTCCGGTCCCTGTTCTCACCCCTGAAGGCGTAGAATTCGAGGTGGCCAAGATTGTGGACAGCAGGATGGTCCAAGGCTCCCTCCAGTACCTGGTCCATTGGAGAGGATACGAGCCTGAGGAGAGTACTTGGGTACCCGCCCGGGATGTTCACGCTGGGGTATTGCTCAGGAGGTTCCATCTTTGGTACCCCAATAAGCCAGTTCCAACTAGGAGGGGTCCAGTGGCCCCTCATAAAAGGGGGTGTACTGTAAAGGATCTGCCACACACAACTTCTGTGTCGACGCCCGTGGTTAATCAGTCTGCATCTGCTCCTAGGTCTGATAGAGTGACTCGATCTGCTACCACTCAGGCTGGTAGGCTGAGAATTGGGAGAACCTATCACAGCCTGGCCAGACGGTTCTAGCTCCCACCCTCGGTCTATGTATACCTTCATTTGCTTCTTGTCTTTGTCTGTGATTCTCTCTTGTTTCCTGGCTCTGCTGTTCCAGCTATTACTATTGACCTCTGCTTCTTATTGACCCTGGCTTTACTGACTACGCTCCTGCTCTGCGTTTGGTACCTCGTACACTCCTGTTTTGACTCAGCTCGTTCACTACTCTTGTTGCTCACGTTGTTGCCATTTCCCATTTCCCTTAGCTTCTGTATACCCTTGTCTGTTTGTCTGTCGTGCACATATTGAGCGTAGGAACCGTCGCCCAGTTGTACGCAGTCGCCTAGGATGGGTCGTGCAAGTAGGCAGGGACTGAGTGGCGGGTAGATTAGGGCTCACCTCTCTGTCTCCCTACCCCCGTCATTACACCTACATAATCTGATCGGCGCTGTAATGTAGATAACAACAGTGTTTTTATTTTTAAAAACGATAGTTTTTTAGCAAGTTATGAGCAATTTTTTATTTATGCTAATTAGTTTCTTAATGCCCAACTGTGCGTTTTTTACCTTTTGAGCAAGTGGGCGTTGTAAAGAGAAGTGTCCAATCAGCGTCATACACTTCTCTCCATTCATGTCCATTTGTACTCAGCACAGCGTGATCTCGCTGTGCTGTCACATATACCCACATTAACTTTACTGAAGTGTCTTGAGAGTGAATTGACATCACCTCCAGCCAGGACGCAATGTCTATTCACACTCCTGATACTTCGGTAAAGTTTGTGTGGGACTTAAAGGAACAGTGTCATCACAAATTATTTTTTTATATGTTAAAGATGTTAGTGCTTTATTAAAAACGTTTATATTCATTTGTGTGTTTGTGTTTTACTTTTTCTTATTTTTACACTTTTTCTTCCCTATGGGGGCTGCCATTTTTTGTTCCATTTCTGTCTGTGTCGATTAACGACACATACAGACATGGAATACGGCAGCCACAGTCCCATAGGGACTGCGAACGGCTCCCGTCCCATTGACTTCAGTGTACGGCGTCTGTGTGGGAACTGCGCATGCGCCGCTCCCACACAGTCCAATTCGAAATTGGCGCCGTCCGGCGCCATTTTCCTGTGGACTGGAAGTCGCGGCCGGACAGTAATATTACTACTTCCGGTCGCGGCTTCCGGATTTGTGCACTTGGACCAGCGGCAGCAAACGGAGCGGACGGGCCGGAGGGAGCCGCGGCGGCAGGAGCAGGTAAGAGATTTCAATGTATGTTCGTGTTTGTGTGTGTTTACTACTGTATGTAAACCTACTACACTGTGTGTTAGCTCAAAAAATGGCGACAGACAGTGTAGGAGGTTACACCGTTCAAACCCCTCGTTTATCCCGGCACTAGCCAGGATAAAGGAGGGGGGGATGCTGAGAGCTCACTAGAGCGAGGGCTTTTAACCCAATGTTGCAATGCTGCAATTTTGGGAATAGCTCCATCTAGTGACCAAAAATGGGTAGTATTATAAATTAGAATTAATTTATAATATTTCCTGACTCGTGAAAAAAATAAAAAAAATTTGAACAATGTTTAATCACCCACACACTAAATGTTTAATTTAAAAAAAAACAACATGTTTTTCTGGCAACACATTGCCTTTAATCACAGCACTGCGTTATCTTGTGAGATCACACAGTGAATGACAGCACAGCTGTGCTGTGTGATTAAGTGCCACAAAAACTTTACCGAAGTGTCGGGAGTGTGAATAGACATGGCTTCCTGGATGGAGGTGATGTCTATTCACTCTCAAGACACTTCAGTAAAGTTAATGTGGGTGTATTTGACAGCACAGCGTGATCTTGCGAGATCACGCTGTGCAGTGAATACAAATGGACATGAATGGAGAGAAATGTATGACGCTGATTGGTCAGCGTCATACACTTCTCTTTACAGCATTATACTCATTTAAAGTCCATAACACTGTTACGGTGGCCAAATTCCTTAGACATATATTAAACCAAACAGCGAATAAATTAGGAGCCTGAAGACCAAAGATAGGCATATATAAAATATAAATTATTTTATTTAATTAAATATATCACAGGAGTGCCAGGCTTGTAGCATAATACTCAAGTAGACTTGAGGCTATAAATGCTGCAAAAGATGCCTGAACAAAAGTCCCATTAACTGGTGTCGAATTTGACATGGATTTTGGCACGGACTTCATAAGAAAATCTTCATCAAATGCAATGGCAATCCGCATCCCTTGCATGTGAATAGGGTTTTCCTAACTGTAAAAAAACGTGGATTTTTTTTTAATTTGGGCCGTAAAGTGGAAAAATCAGATAATGAGGATTAGTCTTTTTTTTTAATTTACAATGGGGCTAATCCTCGTGCAGATCTGCTGCACACTAGCATCACATCTGTTTCAGAAATCCATGTCACATTTTAAATCAATGTGTGAACTGGGCCTGAAGGTTTTAAATACTTATGCAAATATGATACTTCAATTTTCTATTTTTAATAAATGTGCACAAACCAACAAACCTGAGTTTGCTTTGTCATTATGGGGCATGAGGAAAAAAAAAGTAATATTATCCATTTTAGTACAAGACTGTAACATAACACAAATTTAAAAAATAAATAAATGAAGATGTCTGAATACACTACATATCCTCAATTACACAGGCAAATTTAGTGCATTATACTTATTGCTATATTTTTGTGTTATGTTTTTGGTGAATTGCATTTTAGTAGCTGCACTGCATTCCTCAACGCTCATGTATTTTGATGAACAATCCAATGTAAGCCACACTAGTTACACACTTATATATGCATATACCAATGTAAGTAAATGTGCCCAATGTTTCTCAAAGTAAGAAAACTACTTTCCAGTGTTAGCATGATTTCCATTGTGTATTTAGGCCCATGTATCAGGTCTTTTTTTTTTTTTGTTGTTGAATGTTATACACTATAACATTTTCAGACTACAGATGCAACCAAGTTTAATTTGACTCTGATAACTTACTTCAGCGTGATATCACAAAACAAAAGTCATTGAAAAAGTCCAGTTAAAGTTTCTTGCCACAGTGTATTTAATGCGTCAAAAGTCAAGATAAAGATGGCTACATCTGTATATCCTAGGTTTTATTTTTTATATCTAGCCATGGCTACGCAAAATAGGCAGCATAACATATGACATTCTTTACATAGAGCTAAAAACATTAGCTATGTACTGAACACCCCATATCACCAAATGTAAACACTATCATACTTTGTTTAGGAGCCAAAGAGACACAATTGGTTGCCAAGATAGGTGTTTATTTATAATATATAATTCAGATCTAAAGAAGAGAAAATTTGAAAGGAAAGAAGAACAGATGGTTTTGCTTGAAAGGATGGACATATGGGATATACAGCATGTAATATTGTGTCTGGACATCCTCCAAATTTTTGCACTCTACTGTACTTTAGAAATTTGGCATGTATAATAATACAAAAGGGCTAAATAATTTCTAGGATTCAGTCACTTGGTTTTGAATCAACAACTTAAACTTTGGAATCAAACATGTGCTAGATAAAACAAATGAGTGTACATCTTATTGTATTAACAGTAGTATCTGAACAAACAACTTGTCTATTACAACAGATTGAACGTATACTGACCTAATTTGTATGGAACGAAAAGGGACACCATAATACTGTCAGACATCTTTCAACCCTGGAACGAGGGTAGAGTTACCATTTACAATGTTATATTTCACTATCTTGCCAGTCAACTTTACCACTTAACCAGATGAAGCACAGACAATCATACATGGGTCTAGACATTAATAATATCCCCTTTTAGCAAAAACTATTCTCACCCCCAGAACCTATTTTTCCGTGAAACACAACACATGGGCGAGAATCTACAAAACCACAGGCGCTACTCGTCTGGAATTTGGTATGAAGTCTCTTTTATGATGAGGAGTTTAGTGCATATACCCCATTCCGGTATTGAAAAGCTTTCCCAGAACTGCTGTTACTTTCTCATGAGGTCAACTGGAGGGAGAAAGGAGTTTGGTACCTCTGTCTGGAGAAAAATGTTAAATCTTCATTGGAGATTAGCCGTCTTTACCTTTAGAACTAGGAATCTGTGGAATAGACTACCGCAGGAGCTGGTCAGAGCAGTAAAATTAGATGGCTTAAGAACATACTTAGATAATTTCTTCAAACAAAATCAACGCATATGTAAATGTATAGAATTCTTGTTTTGAATGTGGATCCAGTCTGTGCGCCACTTGGGTTCAGGAGGTAAACTTCCCTTTTTAGGGTAGATTGGTTCATGCTTTATATATTTCTATATTTTTCAACATAGTATGTAACCTATGCTTCCTGTACTCTGACACTGTCATTATCCATAGACCCTACTTTTTTGCCTCTTTGCAAGGCATGGGAAGGATATTTTGATCCATTAACCGAGGAGGAATGGGATAGGGCGCGTATCTCTCCAAAGTCAGTCTCTTCCAAACAGAACAAAAGCCTCAATTATAAATGACAAATGACCCAAGTGCCACTTAACACTAGGAAGCTTTTTCCTCCTCATATGGGTGTGCCTCAAGGTGAGTGGATTCTGGCAGCAAATAATCAGGTTCCTTAATGGCAACATGTGTGCCCCAATTCCACTTTGTCCTAAAGTAGGTCTTTTCTAGAGATGAGCGAACCGGGACAACCGAACCCGGTTTCGGTCCGAACATCGGGAAAAGTTTGGTTCGCAGCGAATCCGAACTTCACCGGGTTCGGCCGAACCCGTTTTGACCGAACCCGGCTACATTTTGGCGCCTGCCACATGTTAGATGTAAAATGGAGGATTTCACAATATCACCTGACATCAGGCTACCCCATAATGCCTTGCAAACGACTCTCCCAGCCAATCGGGAGGCAGCATAGGGGCGGGCTCAAGCCTGCAATAAAAGTCTATGCACGGAGCTCAGCGGCCATTTAACAGACAGGAGCTGTAGGGATAGCATCTCTGTGCAGTTAAGGAAAGCTTTAGGAATCTAAAAGCCAGGAATCCAGCAATCGAAGGGGCTCATCCACTACAGAGGGAGTCTACTCTACTCTCAACAATCAACATCCAAATTGCAATACAAATTCTCCATTTGCCAAGCCAGTGTGTGAATAAGCTTTTAGAAGGGGCTCATCCCCGTTGCATGGGTTAACATAACAATCCAACTTGCAAGACAGGCAGCCTTTGTAGTACTACAACGCCCAGCATTCCCTGAGTGCACAGTTCCTGAAAGAAATTCTCATTCATTGCCATTTGCCAAGCCAGTGTGTGAATAAGCTTTTAGAAGGGGCTCATCCCCGTTAACATAACAATCCAACTTGCAATACAGGCAGCCTTTGTAGTACTACAACGGCCAGCATTCCCTGAGTGCACCGCGGCGTGGCTGATAGAAATTCTCATTCATTGCCATTTGCCAAGCCAGTGTGTGAATAAGCTTTTAGAAGCGGCTCATCCCCGTTGCATGGATTAACATAACAATCCAACTTGCAATACAGGCAGCCTTTGTAGTACTACAACGCCCAGCATTCCCTGAGTGCACGCGGCGTGGCTGATAGAAATTCTCATTCATTGCCATTTGCCAAGCCAGTGTGTGAATAAGCTTTTAGAAGGGGCTCATCCCCGTTAACATAACAATCCAACTTGCAATACAGGCAGCCTTTGTAGTACTACAACGCCCAGCATTCCCTGAGTGCACCGCGACTGATAGAAATTCTCATTCATTGCCATTTGCCAAGCCAGTCTGTGAATAAGCTTTTAGAAGGGGCTCATCCCTGTTAACATAACAATCCAACTTGCAATACAGGCAGCCTTTGTAGTACTACAACGCCCAGTATTCCCTGAGTGCACCACGGCGTGGCTGATAGAAATTCTCATTCATTGCCATTTGCCAAGCCAGTGTGTGAATAAGCTTTTAGAAGGGGCTCATCCCCGCTAACATAACAATCCAACTTGCAATACAGGCAGCCTTTGTAGTACTACAACGCCCAGCATTCCCTGAGTGCACCGCGGCGTGGCTGATAGAAATTCTCATTCCTTGCCATTTGCCAAGCCGGTGTGTGAATATGCTTTTAGAAGGGGCTCATCCCCGTTGCATCCAACTTGCAATACAGGCAGCTGAGGCAGCCTTTGTAGTACTAAATGCCCAGGGCCAGCATTCCCTGAGTCAGTGCACAATGGCTGATAGAAATTCTCATTCATTGCCATTTGCCAAGCCAGTGTGTGAATAAGCTTTTAGAAGGGGCTCATCCCCGTTGCATGGGTTATATAACAATCCAACTTGCAATAAAGGCAGCCTTTGTAGTACTACAACGCCCAGCATTCCCTGAGTGCACCGCGGCGTTGTTGATAGAAATTCTCATTCATTGCCATTGGCCAAGCCAGTGTGTGAATACGCTTTTAGAAGGGGCTCATCACCGGGGTTTTGATTCAACTTGCTGCACTCCAGCACAGCAGTGAAATGTATTGTAAAAAAAAGGCTGTGAAAGGACGGGGTAGAGGAAAAAACACCCATGCCATGTCCTCTTCCAGTCCAAATGTTGGATCTGTTGGTGCCAGACCCAGTACCAGCATTTGTGGCACAAGACATGTGCCCAGTTCCACTAGTAGCATCAGCCATGTGCCTGCTGGTAGTAGTAGCAGTATCAGCAAGCCAGACTTGTCCATCTCCTCCGGTGGGCGGGTTACTTTAGACAATTCGGCCATTGTGGACTGGTTGGCTGGCTCGCGGTCATCTCAGCAGGAAGACTCTGATGATCTGGCTTCAAGCCAGGTTTCGTTGGATTCCAGATCCTCTACAGTTCCTTGGCACAGTGACAGTAGTAATATGGGTATTTCTAGGGTTTCCATTCCATCATCTATGTCTTCACTCCCCCTTCCTAGCGGGAAGCCATCATTCCTGAAAGTCCTAAGGCTGGGTTCACACGACCTATTTTCAGACGTAATAGAGGCGTATTATGCGTCGTTTTACATCTGAAAATAGGGCTACAATACGTCGGCAAACATCTGCCCATTCATTTGAATGGGTTTGCCGACGTATTGTGCAGACGACCTGCAATTTACACGTCGTCGTTTGACAGCTGTCAAACGACGACGCGTAAATTGACTGCCTCGGCAAAGAAGTGCATGGCACTTCTTTGCAACGTAATTTTAGCCGTTCTTCATTGAACTCAATGAAGAGCTGCTCAAGATATACGAGCGTCACAGACGCCTCGCATAATACGAGGAGGAGCTTTTACGGCTGAAACGACGCAGCTGTTTTCTTCTGAAAACAGGCTGTCATTTCAGCCGTAAAAGCCAGCTAGCGTGTGAACATACCCTAAGAGACATCTCCTCTGGTGCGAAGGAAGATACAGAACAACATAGTGATGATGATTTGTTTTCCACGAGTCAGCCAACGGAGTGTGTTGTGGCGGTGGTGGAGGTGGAAGCGGTGTCCGAGACGCATAGCTGTGGTAGTGGGGGTGTTGGTGGTAGCCGTGGTGGCAGTTTAGAGGGGGGGCATGGAGCCCGCCATGATGTCACATCACATTCACAACACAGTGCCAGAAGTGGCGGGGATGATGAGGAGGGCTATGATGATGTTGTTTTAGACAGGACGTGGGAACCAGGTGACGAGGTGATGACGGCGTCAGAGGAGAAGGGTAGTAGTGGCGGCACTGGCAGTGATAAACAGCCAAGCCGAGGTAGGGGCAGAAGTCAATCTGCAAAACGTTGCAGCGGTAGGGTCAGCTCAGCAGCCGTTGACAGCGACACTGATGCTACTGGTGTAGGCTCCCGAAAAAAGCCTGCCAGACAAGGGGCAAGCTCGGGTGGTGGTGGTGGTGGTGGACGTGGTACTACCTCTTTACGGTACTCTGCCGTGTGGCAATTTTTCTGTACCTTCCCGGAGGACGAAAACATGGCACAGTGACGTATCTGCAAGCAGAAAGTAAGGCGTGGGCAGGGCAGCAATGTGGGAACTACCGCTCTACGTAAACACATGGAGCGGCATCACAAGGCCATGTGGGACAATCGACATGCCCCACCATCATGTACATCTAATGAAGAACCCTCTGCCGCTGCTGCTGCTGCTCCCAGTCCCTGTCATCTAAGTAGTAGCCAGGCCTTATCCACCATGTCGTTGTCATCATCATCATCACTGTCATCTAGTGCTCCTCCTACGTCCCGTCAGTTATCCATTACGGAATCGTTGTCCAATAAGCAACAATATATACCCAGTCATCCACTTGTCGTGCGGCTTAATTCACACCTGGCTAAGTTGTTGGTGGTGCAATCGCTGCCATACCACCTGGTCGACTCCTCCTGCTTCAAGCAATTGATGGCGTGCGCTCAGCCTAGGTGGCGAATACCTAGCCGCCATTACTTCTCCAAAACAGCTGTCCCTGCCTTGCATAAGCACGTGGAGGAAAAGGTGGGCCAGTCCTTGCAATTATCCGTGTGCAGCAGGGTACATGCCTCCGTCGACACGTGGAGCAGCAACTATGGGCAGGGACAGTACATGTCTTTCACGGCCCACATTGTCAATATTTTGCAGTCCGATGCACCACCACAGTAATGCCAGGCATTACCACCTCCACGCTTGTATCTTTCTGGTTCAACTCCGGACACCAGGCGCCTACCATCCTCCTCCTCCTACTCCTCCTCCTCCTCCTTGCCCTCCTCAATGGAGGTCTTCCCGTCCCCAACAGGACACAGCGTATCTTCCACTCCTCCTCCCTCCTCTTTTCATAGGTGCAAGGTGAAGCGCCACAACGCTGTCTTACACCTGCTGAGCCTGGGCGAGAAAAGCCACACAGGGCAGGAGCTGCTGCTGTGCATCAAGGAGGAAATCGCACGCTGGCTGTCTCCTCTGAAACTCACACTGGGCAATGTTGTCTCTGATAACGGGAAGAACGTTGTGGCTGCACTGCATCTAGGTCACCAGACACACGCTCCTTGCATAGCACATGTGATCAATCTGGTCATAACACGCTTCTTAAAGTCATATGTTGGTTTGAAGGGTGTGCTGGCCATGTCCAGGAGGGTTTGCGTTCGCATTAGACGTTCGTATGTATTTAAGCACGCCCTCCTGGACTTGCAGCGTCAAAACAATCTCCCAGAACACAGCCTGATTTGCGACGTTATAACACGCTGGAATTCCACCCTGCACATGTTGGACCGTCTGTACGAACAGCGGAAAGCCGTGAATGATTTCCTGATGCAGCAGACGGGCAGCGTTTGGAGCCAGTGTAATTTCTAGCTCAGGCACTGGCAGCTGGTTAGAGACGCATGTCGCGTTTTGAGGCCCTTTGAAGAGGCCACACGATTTGTGAGCCGTGAAGGTAGCGGAATGAACGATGTTATGCCGCTGATATTCATTATGGAGCAAACGCTCACAGCGATGATTCAGCAAAGGATGGAGGAAGGATCACAGCTGGCTATGGATGTTGAGGAGGAGGAGGAGGAGGAGGAGGAAACAGGACCTGAAGAGGAGCTGGATTTGGAGATGGAATCACAGGAAGGGATAGGGGACGAGGCAGCCGCACAACATGACAGTGATGGTGATGACGAGTCTGACGACGACCTTGATGATGGACAACCATGGCAGTATGGGGCGGAGATGGAACCAACCGGGCCCTCTGAAACGCTGGCCAGGATGGCGAGCTGTATGCTTCGTTACTTGCGCGCTGACTGTCGTATTGTTAGCATGAAGCAAAGAGATGAGTACTGGATAGCCACACTTTTAGACCCTCGGTATAAAGCCAGAATGGGGGAGTTTTTTGCGCCTTCCGAGAGGGAGGCAAAATTTGCATATTATCGAGAGAAGCTATGCAGCCAGCTTGTCACGGCTTTCAAACGGCAAACACCTGCTGCAAGCATGTCTGACCGGGGGGCCACTCTCCGCTCCCCACTGTCTCATCGTTCCACCGCCTCTGGCAGAGCTACCTCTGCAATAGGCGGCAGCAGCGGCAGCAGCAGCAGCAGCCAATTCAGTTTGGAAAATATGATGACAACATTTTTACATCCAATACCCCGACCTGACACACATCGTAGTCACCAAAGGGATGTTCACCATCACCAGGTCCAGCACCTAAACAACCAGGTTCACTCGTATCTGGACTGTGCCTTTTCTCCGTCAGAAATACTGATCCCAGACCCCATGGACTTCTGGGTCAGCAGATTGGATCATTGGCAAGAACTGGTCCAGTTTGCAATGGGTGTACTGTCTTGTCCACCCTCCAGTGTAGCGTCAGAGAGGGTATTCAGCGCGGCAGGGGGCTTCGTCACCCCTAAGCGAACAAGATTGTCCGCCAACAGCTTGGAAAATCTCACGTTTTTGAAAATGAATCAAGCGTGGATCGGTGAGGATTTTAAAACCCCTGTGCCTGATGCCACTGATTAGATCTGACATTGCTGCTGCTGCTGCTGCTGCTGCCGCCTGCTACTGCCACCTGCTACTACAGGATTCTGTCCTGTCCACTCTTTTTTTAATGTGCCGCTGTTGATGCTGCTACTACTTCTACCACCAATCCACTACCAGTGCCGTCTGCTACAAGCAGGCCTGCCCCACCACAGGGCTTTGTCCTGTGACTGTCCAGTGTCTTTTAATGTGGTGCTGCTACTACTACTACCACCCTTGCTGTCCGTTGGCTACCTCTACTACCACCAATACACCTCCACTGCCGTCTGCTACAAGCAGGCCTGCCCCACCACAGGGCTTTGTCATGTGACTGTCCAGTCTCTTTTTATGTGCTGCTACTACTACTACTACTACCACCACCCTTGCTGTCCGTTGGCTACCTCTACTACCACCAATACACCTCCACTGCCGTCTGCTACAAGCAGGCCTGAGGCCAGCCTCACCACAGGGCTTTGTCCTGTGACTGTCCAGTCTGTTTTAATGTGCTACTACTACTACTACCACCAACCTTGCTGTCCGTTGGCTACCTCTACTACCACCCAATACACCTCCACTGCCGTCTGCTACAAGCAGGCCTGCCCCACCACAGTCTTTTTTTAATGTCCTCTTTTTATCTTGGGGATTGTAAAATTCTGCCACAGTTTATTTTCCACGTTTTGTTCCAAAGGAAGCCTTGGCTTGATCTTCCATGTTGTCTGTGTCTGCCTAGTAACCGACGCCGGTCCTCATACACAGCACAGCATCATCCGCAGTACCTCTGACAAGTCTCAGAAAAACAACCACAGGGCTTTGTCCTGTCCACTCTTTTTTAATGTGCTGCTGTGCTGTTGATGCAGCTACTACTACCACCACCACCCGTGCTGTCAGTAGTCCACCACCACCACTACTACCAGCCAACCACCACCAATCCACCCCCAGTGCCGTCTGCTACAAGCAGGCCTGCCCCACCACAGGGCTTTGTCCTGTGACTGTCCAGTGTCTTTTAATATGCTGCTACTACTACTACCACCCTTGCTGTCCGTTGGCTACTTCTACTACCACCAATACACCTCCACTGCCGTCTGCTACAAGCAGGCCTGAGGCCTGCCCCACCACAGGGCTTTGTCCTGTGACTGTCCAGTCTCTTTTTATGTGCTGCTACTACTACTACTACTACTACCACCACCCTTGCTGTCCGTTGGCTACCTCTACTACCACCAATACACCTCCACTGCCGTCTGCTACAAGCAGGCCTGGAGGGCTTGTGAAAAGCCATTGCTTGTTGCTTTTACATCCATGTATGGATGAACCCCGGCAGGCATCTGCCAATAAAAAGGGTAATTTTTTGGAGGGCTTGTCAAAAGCCATTGCTTGTTGCTTTTACATCCATGTATGGATGAACCCCGGCAGGCATCTGCCAATAAAAAGGGTAATTTTTTGCAGGGCTTGTCAAAAGCCATTGCTTGTTGCTTTTACATCCATGTATGGATGAACCCCGGCAGGCATCTGCCACCATAAAGGGTAAATTTTTGGAGGGCTTGTCAAAAGCCATTGCTTCTTCTTTTACCACCTTATATGTATGAACCCTGGCAGACATCTGCCGCCAAAAATGGTTTATTTTTGTACCTTTTTTAACAATGCATTAAGCATACAACATGCACAAGTGCAGTGGTTTCTGTTAGTTATCACCGTGTCCCATCCGTTTTCCTATAACCATGCATGTTGGTGTAACTTTGACACTAACTTTGCCTTAAAGACAGCTCAAAAGTACTTGGATACACTCATGGGTGACCTAAGAGTGTTATACAGGGCTTCTAGGGCTTTTAAACAGTGTTACACACAATTTTTAGGGGCATTCTTATATTACAGGTTCGGTCAGAACTAGTTCGGTCCGAATCGAACTTTTTCATGAAATTCGGCGAACCAGCCGAACCGAACTTTTCATAAGTTCGCTCATCTCTAGTCTTTTCCATACAGACCCAGATAATTTTGACTCACGCTATACCCAAGGGTTCCTTGTTGAAGCCTTGTACTATGAAAAAAAAGGTGATTGCTGTAAATTGGCTCAACAAACCCTGCTCCCTTTCAGAATGGCTAGCCAAAATAAATTCTGTAACAGATGGTTGCAATCTCCTGTGACCGTATGTTTACCCCAGAGCATGTCGCATGATTCCTGGTCTAGTCCCTAGACATAGGCTGTGTCTACACCTAATACATCTTCACCCAGGACCCCACCACTTCCATGTTAAACTCTTCGTGATCATGTGCCCTTGTGCACTTGCCTCAACACTGCACTTACCGAGTGTTTGGGGAGTTTATGTCCATGTACCCTTTGCAACTGTAGGATTATATTAGTTTGTTTCTGCATCAATGTGTTTGCATATCTATGCCACCACTTTGATTTTATTTGCATGCAGCTTGTTTTCTGACTCTTGTATAGACACAGACACAATGCTGATTTCTACTGTCTTTACTGGCTATTGAGCATGCACATCTGCAAGGCCCTGTACTGCATTTAGAAACCTTGGATGCAGAGCTGGCAATATGTCTGCGTTTTGTATGGTTTTCCGAACATTATACCCAAGTCAGTGCAGTAGGATCTCAGATTGTATGTCGAGGCATTCGACCCCATCACATCCACAATACTTTGTGTAGTGCTCTGCTATTATAGGAGTGGTTTCCAAACTGTGGCTCTAAGTGTATGTTCACATGCAGTGTTTTCAAGAGTGTATTAGGGCGTAAACACCTCAAAATACGCCTTGAGAAACGCTAGTGAGACGCAGACAAACAGCTTCCCATTGTAATCAATGTGAAGAACGGTGTTTAGTTCAGACGGGGCGTTTCTTTATGTTGCTGTTTTAAGAAAACATGCATAAAAAGACACCACATAAAAAGAAGGAGCATGTCACTTCTTGAGCCGTTTTTGGAGCTGTATTTCTATGGGTATGTTCACACTGGCTATTTTCAGCCATTTTTCAAGACGTAAACGTCCCGAAAAACGGCTGAAAAATCGGAAGCAGAACGTCTACAAACATCTGCCCATTCATTTCAATGGAAAATACGGCATTCTGTTCCGACGGGGGTTATTTTACGCCTCATTATCAAATAACAGCGCGTAAAAAGACGCCCCGTAAAAAGAAGTGCATGTCACTTTTTTTACGCAGATTTTCATTGACTCAATAGAAAAACAGCTCCAAAATCAGCCGTAAAAAACGCTGCAAAAAAACGGCTCCGTATTTTCAGCCGTATTTTGTTTACGCGTGTGAACATACCCATAGGGTCAATTGAAAAACAGCTTAAAAAACGTCGAAAAAAAAAAGTCTCAAAAAAACTTTTCTGCTTCAAAATCGGCTAAAAAATTAGAGGCACTTTTCCCTTAAAAACATCTGTGTAATTTTCAGCCGTTTTTAATTCTGCGTTTGAACATACTCTAAGGCTGCTGCGGAACTACATCTCCCTGCATGCCCTGACAGCCACTGGACACAGTCTTCACTGCAAAGCAGAGTGTCAGCCTGATTATCCTGAGGTGACAAGGAGCGGACACTTTGCGTACAATTCTCAGGTAACAGGTTCGGAATGATGTAGCTGTTGTTGGACTAAGATGTTGTCACATGTAGCAGGACTGGTACACAGAGACAGATTCAGGACTGGAGAACGATTACAGCAGCAGAGCAGGAGAACAAACACAATAACCAGGGGTCAGTACCTGGAGTAAAGGTACCAGGAACATGGAACGGGATCAGACTGGGAACTAAGGACTTAGAGGCTAGAGGCAGAATCCACACGACTGGACAGGTCCATGTTCAGGAAGAATACTGTGAACAATACACGATCAGTTTGTGACACAGCATAAGTGAGCAAGATAAAAAAAATCCTTGAGAAAGATGACAGCGAAACGCGCGTCGGGGTCCTCAGCTGGTGGTCTGTCCAGTGGTCTGATTTTGGAATGTGTCCCACTATGGGTCTGTACTGTATGATTAAATACTAGGTGCCAATTCAGACATGTGATAGTACCATTGCTTTCATTACTGTTCATTGTTTTTCTTGTAATCTGTATTTGTAGTAGCGTTCCTTTACACCTCACTTGGGGTGCCCCTTACAGTGGTATACCTACTCATATTAAGAGTATTGTTGGTTACAGTAACTGTGGTATATTTGCAAAATTTTTTTTTCCATCTTTTGGCATATGTACTGTCTTTGACTTATATACCTTGTAACTATGCATATCTGGGTAATTGACCACCACCTCAGTCTGGTTTTAGTGACCTTTCAATGTTTTTATCTTGAGACAGTAGTCTGATTTTTCTATAATTGATCTAATAAAGATTTATTGTTATAATTATGGTGGATTACTATTTTTTGATTGTGGTAACCAGTGATAGGTAGGTATTCATATTCATATTCAGGAAAAATACTGTGAACAGTACACGATCAGTTTGTGACACAGCATAAGTGAGGAAGATAATAAAATTCATAAATTTAACGCTACTTTAGTCATTAAAAAAATATTCACATTTGACATAGTCATACAACCTAAAAAGGCAGTTTCGCAAACTTAAGGTGCCCATACACCTTTGGTTGAAACTTGTCTGAAACCGCCGATGTCATCAGGATCGACCAACAAACAAATGTGTATAGAGGCCACCCAACTCTTTCTGGGGACGAAGGATCTAGCATTTTGGTTTTTAACAAGTAAATCCTTTATTCCCACAGGAGATAAGCTGTTGCCAGGGTATTTGAGTGTATTCCTCTCTCCCGATTGAAACGAACATGCATGCTTAGTCAAGCCGAGCATGCATGTATATGAGGGAGTCATTTTATGTGTTTTTTCGCCACCTTTAATCTGGAACTTTTGCCTTACCTGAATAGACTACACCAAAATCCATACTAGAAAATTTTTGAAGGTGGTCAATTTGAGGTTCAATTTCCACTGATTAAAGAGGTTTTACTTTTTGGGCTGGTGCTTCATATTGGAGGACCACCATTAGCTAAAAAGGGAATATGATGTTATAATTAACTAAAGTAACAGCAACAAAGCAATAGATGAAAAACAAGATTTTCCATAAGCTTAAGGCTATGTTCACACGGAGTATTTTGCAGGAGGAATATCTGCCTCAAAATTCCGTTTGGACGTTTGAGGCAGATTTTCCTCTCCCTGCACGCCGATTTTCGCTGCGATTTTCGTGCCGTTTTTCGCCCGCGGCCATTGAGCGCCGCGGCCATAAAACACCGCGAAATATGCTTTCTCTGCCTCCCATTGAAGTCAATGGGAGGTTAGAGGCGTAAACGCCCGAAGATAGGGCATGTCGCTTCTTTTTCCCGCGAGGCAGTTTTACTGCTCGCGGGAAAAAGACGCCGACGCCTCCCATTGAAATCAATGGGAGGCATTATAGGGCCGTTTTTGCCGAGTTTTGCGACGCGGTTTCCGCGTCAAAAAACTCGGCAAAATACTCAGTGTGAACATAGCCTAACACTGACAACAGAAAAGTATAACAGCACATATGCAAATTGTTCCAGTTCCCCCTGTCAAATATTAACATTTCAAAATCTTTCCTGTTGGTGGACGTATGATTTTACAACTATACTGTTTCACTACCACCAGCACGTTGTGCCTAACATAAAGCATATAACTTATCCTGTTCTCTTTATAGTGTCAAAATATGAAGCAACTCTCATGGAAACAGTATGTAATATATTTTATGTTTTCATGCAGTTATACTAAAGGGGTATGAGATTTGTAGACTAATACACATTCTTGCCAGATGAACTAAGTTGACATTATTTAAGAAGTTTAGACATTTCATGTGCTAAGAGGAATGATTTATTGAGAACAGTGTTGTGATCTGCTCTAAATAATGTGTACTTTAATGTTACACATTTCAGAGAGTTTATTTTAATGAGAATAAGGTGCATATACAAAAACGTATCCTATGTATCATTAACCCCTTAATGACCGCCGATTAGCCTTTTCACGGCGGTCATTAATGGGCTTTATTCTACAGCGCCGCTATTCCACGGCGCTGCTGTAGAATAAAGTAAACAGAGAAGGGAGCCGTGAAATCTCCCTGCTCTCAGCTGCCAGAGGCAGCCGAGGGCTGGGAGCGTCCCTGCTCTGCCGGGTGAGATAGATATTAGTATCGATCTCACCCGTTTAACCCTTCAGATGCGGTGCACAATAGCGTGCACCGCATCTGAGTGGTTTTGGAGAGAGGGAGGGAGCTCCCTCTCATCCCACCGACACCCGGCGATAAAATCGCCGAGTGTCTGTGTCTTCTATGGCAGCCGGGGGTCTAATAAAGGCCCCCAGGTCTGTTTGGAGCAAATGCCTGCTAGATCATGCCGCAGGCATGACCTAGCAGATGCCTGTCCGTTTTAAACGGACAGGCAGTAATACACTGCAATACAAAAGTATTGCAGTGTATTATAATAGCGATCGGAGGATAGTGAAGTCCCCTAGTGGGACTAGTATAAAAGTAAAAAAAGTTTAATAAAGTTAATTTTAAAAAAAATGAAAAACCCACTTTTTCCCCTTACAAAAAAAAATACAATAAAGCAAAAAAGTTACACATATTTGGTATCGCCGTGTCCGTAACGACCCCGACTATAAAGCAGTTACATTATTTAACCCACACTGAACGCCGTAAAAAATAAAATAAAAAACAATGGAAAAATTGCTGTTTTCTGTTAATCCTGACTTTAAAAAAATGTGATAAAAAGTGATCAAAAAGTCGCATCTACTCTCAAATGGTACCAATAAAAACTGCAAGTCGTCCCGCAAAAAACAAGACCTTATACAGCTATGCCGACGCAAAAATAAAAAAGTTATAGCTCTTCGAATGTGACAATGGAAAAATGTAAAAAATGGCTTGGACATTAGGGCCCAGAATGCAAGCAGGGGGAAGGGGTTATGCCAAGAAAGAACATTTTGAACCCCACTTGCTCAAAAAATTACTATCATGAGGCAACAATAATAGCTAAAGCAAAAAAGGATGTGGTTATAGGACAAAGTATAAATATAATACTCTTTATTATATAAACCTTTTGTTTTGAATTTAAAATTTGGTCTTGTGACGACATTATGAGTTGTCATTCTGTCCAAATCTAATCACTGGAGCAGTTGTTTTTTTTTATTTTGGTGGGAACATCAGGGGCTTTTAAAATGTGACTCTATACTTTCAGAAATATTTAGTTAAACCAATATGTCTTGTTTATAGATCTTCAGTAAAAAT